>NC_090251.1:53789934-53829934 GCF_037325665.1 Littorina saxatilis
GTGTAATGGGTGTGTTAGATCTGGCCATGAAAGACCGTCCCTACATGGGGACACATACCAACACTCAATGGACAGGTATTTTCTGTGCAGAGCACGATTTTTTTTCATGAATTGATTTTTTGTCATAATCCTGCAATCATAACTCATTGTCAAGTTTAGCCTATTCGCTCGGCCACACACATGCGTTACATGCGCATACGCACGCACACACGCACGTGTACACAAACGACTTGTTTTTTACCCACACGCGGAGCATATGTGTCCGACACTTGACACATACCGAAAATCAATCCTTGCTGATTCCTATGTAGAATGATAATTTGTTTTAATAATTTCCGTTGTTTTTTTTAATGAATTGTACCGATTAAAATCTAAACGATAAACGACAACTAAAAACAAAAATAATTACTCCCGGTGAAAAAGAATCGAGACGACCGATTGGAAATGAGCTATTCTCGGTGTGTGATTGTTTAGAACCTCGCAGACAACTAGAACATCGATACCCCTTTACTCCCCTTCCTCTTACGATACCTAGAACCCCCCCCCCCCCTTCATCTTACGATACCTAGAGGTTCCTCTTTACTATAATACACCTGCGAAGAAGATATGATGAGGGAGTAAGATGATCCCTGTATCAGTGGAGGTGGGTGGGGAGGAGTTGGAGGGGGAGGGGGGGGGGAGGGTCTATGAATACACGCCTTCGCAGAATCGTGCGCGGATGCAGGGTGAACGGGAAATTATGGCACGACCTTGTGCGTTGAGGTTGGGTTTCAGATTCATTCACCCTTTCATCTGACATGACCCTTAACAAACATATATCTTTAGTCTGTAGAGCAGCTTATTTTGAGCTTCGTAAGATCAGCACCATTCGCCACACACTCTCCTCTCAAACAACTAACACTCTTGTCTGTGCCTTTGTTCTTTCTAAACTTGACTACTGCAACTCTCTTCTCTCTGGCTGTCCTCTGTACCTCCTGCATAAACTACAAAAAGTCCAAAACTCGGCAGCACGCCTCATTCTCAAAGCACGAAAACGAGATCACGCAACACCACTTCTTCACACACTGCACTGGTTACCTATTCAAGCCCGCATTGACTACAAACTGTCCACCCTCTGCTTTAACTTCTTTTTTGGCTCGTCTCCTGCTTACTTCTCTGAACTTCTCACCGTCTATTCTCCAGCAAGACAACTCCGTGCCTCTTCTGACTGTCGCATTCTTACCATTCCACACACCAAAACCAAAACATACGGACAACGCACTTTTACTTTCTGCGCACCCACACAATGGAATTCTCTCCCCTTTCACATCCGCCACTCTCAGTCACCCCAAGCATTCAAACGAGCACTTAAAACGCACCTCTTCAAGAAATACAACCCCTGATTTTGTTTTCTCAGTCCATCAGTAGGCTACATGTAGTGTATTTGTTGTTTTAGTGATAATGTATATAAACATCTAGGACTGTTTTCAGCATTGTTGATAACATGTTCTCTTTGATTAAGGGTATTCAGCTGGTATTTCCTTGTTTTTTACTACCTATTTTATTCATGTTTTTATTACTTAGTTAGTGGAAGAATCTTTTGTAATGTATGTTTGATGGTGTATGCTTTTAATTAAGCGTTGTTGACTATGAATGTAGATGTAAATGCTTGTATAACTGTGTTTTAATTTTAAATGTGTCAAGCGCAAAGAGCTGTTGGTCCTGATGGTCTTGGGGGCAGGACCTTGAAGTGGTGTGCAGCACAGTTGTCTGTAGTTTTCAGTCAGCTTTTCACTTGGTCACTCAGGGACTGTATTGTTCCTGATGTGTGGAAAAAGTCAACCATCTGTCCCGTTCCTAAAAACAGTAGACCCAAACAGCTCAATGACTATCGTCCAGTTGCCCTCACTTCGGTAGTAATGAAATGTTTTGAACGCATCCTTCTGCCTCGTCTTCTCAACTGCACACAACCTTTCATGGACCCTTCTCAGTTTGCCTACAAGAAAAACAGAGGCACAGATGACGCCACACTCACACTTCTGCAACAAGCATATAGTCACTTAGAAAAACCTGGTTCCTTCGTCCGTATTCTATTTATAGACTTTTCATCTGCTTTCAACACAATACAACCTCACCTGCTTGTTCAAAAACTGCTTTCTTACAACGTCACTCCCAGACTCGTCCTTTGGATCACACAGTTTCTAGTGAACAGAACCCAGTCCGTCCGTTTCCATAGCGCACTTTCATCCATAGTTAGTACTTCTACTGGAGCCCCTCAGGGCACAGTATTGTCTCCAGTTCTGTTCACATTATACACTAACGATTGTCAAGGCACTGTTACGACCCCTCTTGTGAAATATTCTGACGATTCTGCCCTTGAAGACCTGTCTGACTCCGATTCTGTTTATTTTTCTGAAGTTCAAAATTTCAGCTCCTGGTGTAAAGATAACTATTTAGCCCTAAATGTGACAAAAACAAAAGAGCTAGTTATTGACTTTCGCAAAAACCCAGCTACAGTTTCAGATTTATACATAGATGGTGTGAAAGTTGAGCGAGTGACTGAATACAAATATCTCGGTACAGTCATTGACAACAAACTAAATTTCTCCTCAAACACTAAAGCTATCCACAAGAAGTGTCAGTCAAGAATCTACTGCTTACAAAAGCTCAGAAGTCTGAACATCAACAGCCGCATCCTCCAAACATTCTATACTTCATTCATTGAATCCATTCTCACTTTCTCTTTCATCTGCTGGTATGGAGGTCTGTGTGTGAAGAGTAAGAATGTGCTTGGGCGGGTGGTGAACACATGTGGTAAGATTGTGGGGGTGAGACAGGAAGGACTGACTGTGCTGTATGAACGACGTGTGGTGCGAAAGGCCCGCTGCATCATCCAGGATAGTAGTCATGTGCTCGCTCACCACTTTGAGGTCCTGCCCTCAGGACGTCGCCTCCGCACTCCCAGATTCCGCACGCTCAGAACTAAGAACAGTTTTATTCCAAAGTCAATTGGCTTTTTAAATACCTAAGTTAATTAAAACTAGTATGTGTGCCGGTGAACATATGCACTGATTTCTGTGATGAATATTTTTTATATTCTTTGATGTGCACCCTTATGCTGAGTGTGATAACCCTCGAATGACTAGTCCTGTGATAAATATTGTTCAATGACATATCTAGTCCTGTGATAATGATAGTTTTTAGCGGTAAACTTTTAGCTAAAGCTGACGGCAATTTACCTATTTGGAATCATGTTACTATTCCTGTTAGTGTACATATGCGTGCGCGAGTGTAGTATGCTTCGTATGGTATTTTTATCTGTTGTCTTATTATTTGTTTTGTCTTTTAATGTGCACCACACTGAAATTTCTCTGTATGAGATAATAAAGTATTCGTATTCGTATTCGTATTCGTATTCATAATTGTAAAGTTATGATGTTGCGCTATATAAATGCTCATTTATTATTGTTATTATTATTATTATTATTATTATGAATTTAAACGACTGATTTCAATCTGCGTTGCACAATTGTAGTTGTGTTTGTTTGTGAAAGCGAAGCCTCAACTGAAATTCTTGACAGTGTAGAAGGTCAAATAACTTTTTTCACGCTTTGTGCTGGATGAACACTTCCTTCCCCCTTTTCTTTTGAAGAAGGAGTGTGCGTAGTTAAGGAGTGCTCAGCAAGAAGAAACGACACAGTTTTGTCTCTCACAGGCCTAGAACTCCATTCGCAATAGACCATGGTAGGAAAGGATGCTCTGATGCAAAAGAAGGGAGTGTGCATCCAGCACAAAGCGTGAAAAAAGTTATTTGACCTTCTACAAGTCAAGTCAAAGTCAAGTCAAGTCAAGTCAAGTCAAGTTTTATTCCGATAAAACCCCGTGAGGGTACATGGAAAATTAAAAAACACAATAAAAACACATTTCATTCAACACCAAATAAAAGGAACTAAAACAAAAAGAAATCAGGCTATGTACAGAAAAGGGAGTTGAGGGGTGAGGGAGAGCAAAAACAATACAAGAAACAATTCAACAATAATAATAATAAATAATGATAATAATAATAATAATAATAATAATAATAATAATAATAATAATAAAACACACAAAGTAATTACATACATTTCTTTACTATGGGAAATGGGGGGAAGGGGGAGGGGGGGGGTGATGGGTGAGTTAACATAAGGACAAAAATACTATTACAAACAACACAAAACAGATAACGGAGTATAAAGCTAAAAGAGAATTAAATTTTACTCGCTTCTCAAACAGTCCATGACAAGTGTCATGAACTTTGCGAGTTTTAGCAATAAACTCTTTTTTGTAGTGGAAAAAAGCTCTCTGAATTTAACTGAATTGGGGCGGGCATAATAATAGCACCGTAACAACTGTTTTCTATAATTGGTAAAAAAAAGGACATACAAAAATATAATGGAACTCGTCCCCAAGGTCACCTGATGAACATTTGTGACAGATTCTGTCTTGTCTGGGAATACTAAGAGTCCTACCACTGTCAAGAATTTCAGTAGAAATATATCGTAAGGTCACCGGGGCCAGGCTGTGCATGCATCGGTATCGTATTTCATTAAAGCTGAAAGTTATTTTAAAGCCATATGTACTCGATGACTATACACGCTAATTGCTTTACCCACAGCTGGAGACATGCTAAATTAAGTTCCCTGCAAGATATTGTGGTCTAGGACCCCTTAAATGTTGAGATATTTGAATTTTTATTTTGATCTAGATCGTCCTATTTATAGATTTGCCAACAGAGGGAACGTTGACGCAAGGGAAATAACTCCGCGTCTTTGTTGACATCCTCACTTTTTCAGAGGCTAGAACAAGCTGTAATGCATGTATATGGTCCGCGCATTGCGACATATCGTCATTATATGGCCTTATGATGCATTTGACATCGATTGTGGGCAAACTACACTTTGTAAACACGGGAGCGCGTACATATGCCTTTAATTTTTCATTTTGGTTGCTTGACAACTGTCAAGGGTAAGCTTTTTCTGTTCGAGTGTATAAAACTTACGTGGGGTGTCAAGTGTTTTGTCGATGGATTGCGTAACGTGGTGCATTGGTGCGGAGAGTCGTGATTGCAAAATTGCCATTAGAAATGATAAAATTGCATATTTTTCAAGTAGGTAAAGACAGTCGTGCACAAAATTAATCATTCTATTTGTTAATATTGTCAAAATCATCGGCCGGAATCAAATAATCAACTCAAACCAATCAGACGCTGCTAAAACATTTGTTTTTCTTTTTAATAAAGATGCTATTACCAAAAACCAGAAAATATGTGTCATGGCTTTTAGTTTTATTGCGACGAACATTTTTGACTTGTACACTGGGCTATAAATAATAAGGCCACTTTTTGTTTTACCCCAGCTTCAAAATTGACGCCCGAGACATTTTAATCATGTTCTCATACCCTCGTATACGGAGGTGCTTGTTTTGGGTTAGTTGGCGCATTATTGGATCGAGGATTTCCTTCCCAGGGGTCAACCTCATGACAGCCACTTAAAGATGAGGGTATCCTCCAAATCCACCCGACAAATACAGTCTTGAATTCAACCATCGAAAAGAACAAAATCATATAATAAAAAATGTCGCTATCTTTGCCATACCCAAAGAAAGATATATTAGTTACTTTTCCAGTACAGGCAATTTTATTTTGCTATCGTGTGTACTTTTTATATAAGACCATTTCGTTTGAAATAGGTGTCAACTACGTTGGAAGTCGAAACGGGAGAATTTTGTGACGTTTTTGAGAGGTTGCTTGACAAACAGTCCCTTATAATCAATCAATCAATCAATCAATCAATATGAGGCTTATATCGCGCGTATTCCGTGGGTACAGTTCTAAGCGCAGGGATTTTTTTGATTTTTTTGTTTGTGTGTGCAATTTATATCGCGCACATATTCAAGGCGCAGGGATTTATTTATGCCTCTCAAAGGCACACTCCCTCTCGTGTAAACAGTCCGACTTACCATCTCATATCTACCGAGACTTTCACATAGCATAAGACAATCCCTCCACTTGGACACATACCAATGATCAAACACGACCCCCCGCGGGTTAGGGGGAGTCCCATATTGGTTGGGACGAGAAAGAATTTACCCGATGCTCCCCAGCATGTCGTAAGAGGCGACTAACGGATTCTGTTTCTCCTTTTACCCTTGTTAAGTGTTTCTTGTATAGAATAATTTAGTCAATGTTTGTAAAGATTTTAGTCAAGCAGTATGTAAGAAATGTTAAGTCCTTTGTACTGGAAACTTGCATTCTCCCCGGCAGTAAGGTAAGTATTGCACTACATGGCAAGCCTCTGGATCAAATTTTGATTAGTGCTTTTGTGAACAAGAAACAATTGACAAGTGGCTCTATCCCATCTCCCCCCTTCCCTCCGTCGTGATATAACCTTGAATGGTTGAAAACGACGTTAAACACCAAATAAAGAAAGAAAGATCAAACACGTGGGTGCCTCTGGTGCACAGTTGGAATGCTTTCATGAAATAATTTTGCAAGAAATGTCAGAAATGTAACCATAAAACAATGCCAATGCATCACAGAAAGCAGTACGGGTGTTGAGTTTTGGTATGTGTCCAATGTTTGTGTCTGTATACGTATTGTTTTTGTGTATTGCATTCAGAGAGTGTCTCGTGTCAGTTTGAAGCCGTTGCAACGTCGCTGTTACTACACTTCAGCTTCACCTAATGCGCCCAAGCAAAGTGGCCGTTTTTGCGTGTGTGGCATGGGACGCGCATATTTAATTAACGTTACTTTTTACAGTATATGTGTGCAAGTTTAGTTATCGTTACCCGTGTAACCTTTGTGGCAAACGCAGTCACTAGCTGTTGGACTAGCACATTCGCAGTTTTAATTTTTTCCTTTTACGCGGGACAGACAGACAGACAGACAGACAGACAGACAGACACACAGACAGACATTCATACTAATAGTCATACAGACACACGCATAAACGCTTTCCAACCACCCCCCGGCCCAACCCAACCCCACTTTCTTTTAACCCTTCGCCCCCTCCACACACACATACACAGACCTATAAACTCTATCACAGAAGATCTAGCTATATATAGTAAAGGTTAAACGCCGCTAGCCTCATTTCATAACGGACAACAGACAAATAGCCTATATAACACGAACAACACATAACCCTATGATCAAGCGTGGGCAGAACTTCTCACAGTCGTTCAGTATCGGCGACGAACACTCCCAAGGACGTTCTGGGGCGCATTTGTTGGTCAGATCTTGAGTTACGAAATATGAACTCTTAAAACGAAAATGTAATGAAATTTCAGTCATTTAAAAAACAACAACAATATATTTGTGTTTGTGTTTGTTTTTGATTTTAAAATTTCACTCGTAGCATCTGTGCCTGTTGGATATGTTGGACAATCTTGAGTTCTGAAATTACGCTCCTGGCATCTGTGTCTTTTCTCAGCATCCGCCCCCAACAGTGAATAAAAAAAATGAAATTTGATATGAAGAAGAAAGCTCTGGTGTTCTTAAAATACCTGAATATCGTACCACAACCTTGCACAAGAATGCAAGGTTCGAACACACACAAAAAGTTTAAGAACGATGTATACATTTAACTTTCTCAGGTGAAACTCTACGCGCGTTCCCGTTCTCTTCTTCTCTCTTTCAATCAATCAATCAATCAATGAGGCTTATATCGCGCATATTCCGTGGGTACAGTTCTAGGCGCTCAGCAGTCAGTGATGCCGTGTGAGATGAAATTTTATACGGCCAGTAATTACAGCCATTTCGGCGCATATTTACCTTTCACGGCCTATTATTCCAAGTCACACGGGTATAGGTAGACAATTATTAACTGTGCCAAAGCAATTTTGCCAGGAAAGACCCTTTTGTCAATCGTGGGATCTTTAACGTGCACACCCAATGTAGTGTACACGGGGGGGAGTTCGGACACCGAAGAGAGTCTGCACACAAAGTTGACTCTGTGAAATAAATTTCCGCCGAACCTGGGATCGAACTCACGCTGACAGCGGCCAACTGAATACAAATTCAGCGCGCTACCAACTGAGCTATATCCTCTTTCGTTCTCTCTTGTATCTTATTTTCTCTCTCCTGTTATCCTTATCCTGCGGGTGTTATGAAATAAAATTAATGCGATTGTTCCTGATATCGCGGAGCCGGTCTGCCTGGGATGGGTTCGATTTGCCCTGCCAAAATGCTTAAGTCCTTGATGTTTTGTTCCCTGTTTACCCGCCCAGTCACAGGCATTGTGAAATTTTGGTAAGATACATTAGTGCAAAACAAGGACATATACTGTCAAATCATCATCTTTTTATTCTTCATCATCATTGTCATCTTCTTCTTCTTCTTCGTCGTCATCATCACCATCACTACCATCATCATCATCATCATCATCGTCGTCGTCGTAATCGTCATCATCATCGTCGTCATCATCATCATCATCATCATCATCATCATCATCATCATCATCATCATCATCATCATCATCATCATCATCATCATCATCATCATCATCATCATCATCCCCTCTTCCTTCTTCTTCTGCTTCTTTTGTTCAGTGATGTTTCTACTGTCTGTGTTGTTGTTGCATTTAATTTCTTGTTTAATTTTGCTTTTGGCGCTTTGGGTGTGTGCTGTTCAATCAATTCCTTTGCTCTACTTTGGCTCTGATGTCAAATTGATTGAAGAGTTTGCAGGCACTAGCAACTCACAGAACACAGCGCAAACTCTTTGTCTGGGTCCACTTGACCGACATTTGCTGAACATCTTTAAAAAGCAACGTTCTCTGTGATATCCTCATCATTTTACAAGAAGTAGCGTCTACTGACAAACGCCGTGTGTATATGTATGGGGGGGGGGGCATGTGTGTGTGTGTGTGTGTGTGTGTGTTTATGTGTGTGTGTGTATATGTACGTGTGGGAATTCGTGTGTGCGTGTGCGAATGTGTGCGTGTGCGAATTCGTGCGTGTGTGTACTGATGAGTGTGTGTGTGTCTGTGTGTGTGTGTATGTGCGTGCGTGCGTGCGTGCGTGTGTGTGTGTGTGTGAGAGTCCATGTGTGAGTGAGTTTGTGTGTGTGTGCGCGCGCGCGTGTGTGTGTGTGTGTGTGTGTGTGTGTGTGCGTGCGTGAGTGCGTGCGTGAGTGCGTGCAGGATTGCGTGCGTGGGTGGCCTGGTGGGTGGGTAGGTGTGGACATTGTTCGCTCTACATTGTTCACTTCTGTGACCTCATTATCTAAATCACCAAACTCAGACATCAATTTCCATCATCAAGCTTCCGACGAAACGATCCGGTTACCAAAATCAAGATTGCAAAATACGCCAAGCCGCGAATTTGTTCCGTGAACTTCAACTTCTCAAGGGCAAAATTATTACGCACAATGAAATTGTATCCATTCTTGAAAAAAAAAAAAGAGGGGGAGGGAAAAAAATGGTTGCAGTGTTTGTGTTCTGCTGGTTCTTAACCTTTTGAACAAGTTTCGCAACATTCGTGTTGTCTGTGTTGTGGGAGATATTGAGTGTGTTGGCCTTTTTTGTTACATTTAGTCAAGTTTTGACTAAATGTTTTAACATAGAGGGGGGAATTGAGACGAGGGTCGTGGTGTATGTGTGTCTGTGTTTGTCTGTGCGTGCGTGTGTGTAGAGCGATTCAGAGTAAATTTTTTTTATAAAGATCGGTCCAGTAGTTTACTGGACCGATCTTTATAAAATTTTACATGAGAGTTCCTGGGTATGATATCCCCGGATGTTTTTTTTCTTTTTTGGATAAACGTCTTTGATGCCGTCATATCCGGCATTTTGTAAAAGTTGAGGCGGCACTGTCACACCCTCATTTTTTTAATCAAATTGATTGAAATTTTGGCCAAGCAATCTTCGACGAAGGCCGGACTTTGGTATTGCATTTCAGCTTGGAGGCTTAATAATTAATTTATGACTTTGGTCATTAAAAATCTGAAAATTGTATTAAAATCATTTTTTTTTATAAAACGATCCAAAATTACATTTATCGTATTCTTCATCATTTTCTGATTCCAAAAACATATAAGTATGTTATATTTGGATTAAAAACAAGTTCTGAAAATTAAAAATATAAAAATTATGATTAAAACTTAATTTCCGAAATCGATTTAAAAACAATTTCATCTTAATCCTTATCCGTTCCTGATTCCAAAAACATATAGTGTTTGGATTAAAAACACGTTCAGAAACTTAAAAAGAATAGAGATATAGAAAAGCGTGCTATCCTCCTCAGCGCAACCGCTACCGCGCTTTTCTGGATTATTAATGTCACTGCCTTTGCCACGAGCGGTGGACAGGTCTTGCGGAAAAAATGCAATGCGTTCAGTTTCATTCTGTGAGTTCGACTGAGCTTGACTAAATGTTGTATTTTCGCCTTACGCGACTTGTTTAACGTTACAATGGCAACATAATGAAGTAATTAAGAAAACGTAGGACATCAACAACAACAGCAGCAACGACTAAAACAACAACGAACAAACATACAAACAAACAAACAAACAAGCCCACACACACACACACACTAAAACAGAGAGAGAGAGAGAGAGAGAGAGAGAGACACACACACACACGGAGAGAGAGAGAGAGACTGAGAGAGAGAGAGAGAGAGAGAGAGACACACACACACACGGAGAGAGAGAGAGAGAGACTGAGAGAGAGAGAGAGAGAGAGAGAGAGAGAGAGAGAGAGAGAGAGAGAGAGAGAGAGAGAGAGAGAGAGAGAGAGAGAGAGACACACACACACACACCAGGCCTATCATCATATGTTACAGTTACTAGTGTCTTTTTTCCGTGTCCGTTTGTTAGTTTTTCTTTCTTTCTCCTTACTTTTTTTCTTCGTGTTTTTCTTTTTCTTTCTGTTTTTTTAATTGACGAATTCTTTTTTGACCACCAACATCACCCCTCTTATTACCCCCACCCCTAATTCCCACGCTTGAAGTCGAATGAGATGCCACCGAGGAGGTGGAGACTCGGAAGCCGTTCTTGCGACACCGTGAGAACACTTGTTGACTGACTCGACTTGCACCCTTGCGGCCATGGCTTTAGTTGTGTAACTGTCAATACCGGGCCCTCGCCCACGCGCAGATCATCTCAGTGCTTTTCCCTTGTTTCTGTTGTTCTTTGCTTGCAGGTGGCTGAGTGTGATCTTGTACTTTTTTTTCTCGAATTTATGGTGTGAAGTTTCAGTTATGTTGAAAGTCAAGTTCAAGATCGTCAGGGTAAGGTCGCTTCTTGCGAAATACGTCGAGGTTTGCAACAAGTGACGGTGTGTAAGAATGTACTATACGATGAAATTTGCACAGCTTGTGCGAAAAGTAAAACACACATACACGCACGCACGCACGCACACACGCACGCAGGCCGCACGCACGCGCGCGCACACACACACACACGGCCGCACGCACGCACCCACACACACACACCGTGACACACACTCACTCAGGCTGACACACACAGGCACCGACAAACTGACACACACAGACAGCAGCTTATAGTCGGTAGTGTCTGACTGCCGCGACGGTGCCTGAGCTAAACACTGACGGCACTGTAAACATTCCCCGTCCCTTCACCTCTCTCGCCACCATCCGCCCTACCCTTGGTCTCATGCCTGTACATGGGATATGACCATCCATCCACATCATAAAGGCTTGGTTTTTTAAAATTTCATTTATCTATTTCGTTTTGTTGTAAAAGCCTTTTAGGAAATTAATTCAGCATCAAAAACTGAATCACATAGTCGGCAACTCTCTGCAACAGCAGGTTTTGGTAGTCACGTGACCACCGTGCTGCCACGTTACACGGGAAGGAGTGTACCTTTAAAGTTTACCTAAAGTTAAAAACTTACACCTGAATTAAATAAAAATCCCCCCAAAACGGAGTATCCACTGAGTCAGTCACTGAGTGTGACGCCGTCATCTTTGCCCTGCCGTCATGGATTCTCGGCCTCGTTGATCTTGTATAAACTCCACACTGAACAAAAAAACACCCTTCGATAGTACTGACGAGCGACCTTGGGTACCTTACATTCATGGGGCCAATTTTTTCCTACCAATTTTTTGTATTTAACTTAGAAATTTGATTCATCCTAAAATGTTCCTCTTCTCATTCAAGGGACGTAACCAATCGGTACACGTTTTCGAAGTCAGGGCCGGACTAGGCGAAGAGGAGGGGGGGGGGGGGGGGGTTGCCAGTGGTGGCCCAGGGGGATGTCCCCCTTGGCGGCAGGGGCGGATCAGTTCATTTTATGACTGGTTTTTTTTAAAGTATATTGTGAAGATATGGGTGTCAGTGAAGGCGCGAAGCGCCGAGCCGACGGCGCAAGGGGTCCGGGGGCATGCCCCCCCTGGAAAATTTTGAAAAAAAGGATGCAAAATGGTGCAATCTGGTGCATTCTGAGGATGATCATTACCAGTTTGAGGCAGCAGATTTTGTCACTGATTAATACCCCCAAAAATTGAAACTCAATGTAAAATAAAGAAATGCATACCTCATTCAATATTTTTATTTTTTGGCTGGTGGGGGGGGGCCGGAAACTCTAGAACCCACCCCCCCTCCCTCGTTGTGGGGGTCAGGGGGCAAAGCCCCCTAAAGCTGACGGGTAGGTCATATTCTGAGATAGGAACATGGTCGCTCCTTGCATGAAACGGCATAAAATATACAATAAAAAAAAATTAAATCCCCCCCCCCCCCCCCCCCCCCGGTAGTCCGGCCCTGGAAGTAATCGATTTATTAAATTTCACCACCAGTTTTCTTCACATGCAAGAAACTGACATGTTTTTCGTCCTTAAATAATTTCACTTCATTCATTTTACCAGGAAACAACATTTCAGTCTCGAGTATAAATCGAGGGGGTAATATGACGGCAGGGCCAAGATGACGGCCTCACACCGACCACATAGTGGGGGAAAACGGTCACACGCCGTAAAACCCACTCATGCAAAAACACGAATGTAAGTGGGAGTTGCAGTCCATAGATGCACATGAAAAAGAAGAAGAAGAAGAAGACAGGTAAAAATGAGATCGATTTCCGTTTTCCCCTGTCCCTCTTTCTCGATCACAAGCACTTGTTCAACTTGTTGCTGAACGAGTTCTTATTCAGCTGTCCAAGGGAAGCAACTCTAGATAAAGTTTAGGCTTTTAATCAGCCGCGCAGAGTGATGTCCTCTTTGACAAAAAAGTTGATGGAAGCTGAAAAGACACGTTGTTGTGGGTAAAAGCTAAAAAGCAGCGTAAGTATGCCACTGATTATGTTGTATTAAAGGATGGGTTCTTCATGCTTTGATAAATCGATGAAAACGTCGATTCGAAAGTCAGTAGCAGGAGGCAATTTGCTGAAAGTCTTGACTGAAATGTGTCCTTCCACTCACTTCAGTCTGCACTACGCCACTACTGCACTAGTTTACCCGAGTTACAAGTTACAAGGCTGATCGAGGGAGTGTTTTTGTTTTGTTTTTGTTGTTGTTGAACATATAATAGAACATGACGAAGTCAGCTGTCATTGACACTGTTTTATTTCTCTAATCATGCTTATTGCTTAAAATTGGAGTGTTGAGGCGTAGATCAATGCCATTATCATTATGCATCCAGATAATAGAGAGATTAAGAAGCACTACCACATTCGTTTCGTTGGCATTTTCGGTTGTAAAACGTCACACCTTTTTGAGTACACGTGACTTCCGATCTCTACGAACAGAAATTCGCTTCGCCAAGAGAAACGAAATTCGTAGAATTGGTCATTCTGACGAAAGTGACTTCGGTCGCGTTTTATATTTGAATAGTCATAAAATATGCCTACCTTGTGTAATCGATGTATGCTCTGACATCTTTAGGCGCGATTTATCATTGAAATGTTTTTAAAAATCAAGTTTAAAAAGCCGTAAAGCAGGCTTGAATTGGGTAAGTGAGTGACTGAGCAGACGAAAGAAATTTCAAGATGGCGACCCAAACATCAGGCCGACTCAACTTTTCAGTCGGCTGGTCAAGCCGCCTAGAGGAGAAAAATGCATGAAGCAGTTAAAGTTTATGATGTGTTGAGTTGTGGCCTGAGTATCTGATGCGTTTCAGCAGAAGTGAGGCAGCTTGTATTATCTCTGATCGACACTTCTGAACCGGTGCGACCAGCGAAACGAAATTCTTCTGTCCTCTTAATCGCTGTACTAGCGACACATGGTGTTTCCCCGCCGAGTGTCTTTTGCAACCACGAAAATGCCAACCATATGAATGTGGTAGCCCTTCTTAAAGTCTCTATTGCATCCACTCTTCACACCCAATCTGTGTATGATGATGATGATGATGATTTGATGATGATGATGATGAGGAGGATAATACATGTAATAGAAAGACCGCCTATGAGTTCATACAGTGTTAGCATGTTCCTTCTTACCCCCCGCGGGTTAGGGGGAGTCCCATATTGATTCATGATTGGGACGAGAAAGAATTTACCCGATGCTCCCCAGCATGTCGTAAGAGGCGACTAACGGATTCTGTTTCTCCTTTTACCCTTGTTAAGTGTTTCTTGTATAGAATATAGTCAATTTTTGTAAAGATTTTAGTCGAGCAGTATGTAAGAAATGTTAAGTCCTTTGTACTGGAAACTTGCATTCTCCCATTAAGGTAATATATTGTACTACGTTGCAAGCCCCTGGAGCAAATTTTTGATTAGTGCTTTTGTGAACAAGAAACAATTGACAAGTGGCTCTATCCCATCTTCCTCCTTTCCCCGTCGCGATATAACCTTCGTGGTTGAAAACGACGTTAAACACCAAATAAATAAATAAATAAATGTTCCTTCTTGTTGAGATTTCTCAAAAGAAAGTATGGAAATCAGCATTAAAAACCTATAATTAGAAGATTTTGAGGTTAGACACATGTTTAAAGATTTTAGTCATGCTTTGTAACTGTTGAATATAGCTCTTACACCACTGTTGCAGATGCCTGGGCGGTTGAAAGTAAAGCTGTTAGCAGCAAGGGACCTCCCTGTGATGGATCGTGCCAGTGATTCTACTGATGCCTTTGTGGAGGTATAAATTTATGAAGTCAATCGGGAACCGACAACAGGCAATCCATCCAAAACTCCTCGATTTCGTGGATTTCCCAGACCTGGGAACCCATACGTTTTGGGCGTATTTTGTACGCTTAGTTTCACAAAATACGCTCAGTACGACCGGTTAAAAAAAAATACGCTGAAAGAAAAATCCGATCATACTACTTTAATACTGCATAATGCATCCCGAAGTCGATCCACTATTTTGACAAACCCGTATCCAACTCTCGTTTGTTTGTTTGTTTGCTAAACGCACAGCCGACCACGAAGGGCCATTTCAGGGCGGACCAGCGTCCGGGAGGTTGGGGGGATTGAGTCGAGCGGTTGTCGAGATACAAGTCTTTCTAAGTCTAAAATTGATCTCCATCAACCTTTGTTTAAAAAAGAAAGACCTCAAGTCAAGTCAAGTCACACAGTTTATTTACCAAATGCAAAGCACAGGATTTTGTTATGGTGTATGCATAAAACTTCACACTCCTTCCACACGCATATATATATATATATATCATAATAACTATGTACAGATAAAGTGTTCAATTTCACTGGGCCTATTTACGTGTGTATACGAACCAGACAGTTCAAAACGGACTGGTTGTTCTTTTAGCACCAATTTGACAGGAGTAATCACAGGTTGCATGGATAAAGATAAATGAATTCCCTAAAAATAATCATATCAGTTCTTTGCATTTAATTTAATATCATATATATCTTTCTGATAAACTTGTTGGCACATAATTGCAAGTGTTGATCAAAAATATATTTGAAATATTTTGTTTCAGGTCCGTTTTGATGGTGGAATGTGCAAGACTGATGTTTGTAAAAAGTCACTGAATCCTCAGTGGAACTCCGAATGGTTCATGTTTGAGGTTGGTAAAATGGTTAACGGGGATATAGCTCAGTTGGTAGCGCGCTGGATTTGTATTCAGTTGGCCGCTGTCAGCGTGACTTCGATCCCAGGTTCGGCGGAAATTTATTTCAGAGTCAACTTTGTGTGCAGACGCTCTTCGGTGTCCGAACCCTCCCCCCGTGTACACTACATTGGGTGTGCACGTTAAAGATCCCACGATTGACAAAAGGGTCTTTCCTGGGAAAATTGCTTAGGCACAGTTAATAATTGTCTACCTATACCCGTGTGACTTGGAATAATAGGCCGTGAAAGGTAAATATGCGCCAAAATGGCTGCAATCTACTGGCCGTATAAAATTTCATCTCACACGGCATCACTGCAGAGCGCCTAGAACTGTACCCACGGAATATGCGCGATATAAGCGTCATTGATTGATTGATTAACCTACATACATAATAATAATAATAATGCATAATATTTATATAGCGCATGTATCCGTTCATTTTATTACCAATGCTCTTGTTGATGTTTTTTTAGTCACTTTTGAACATTGAGTTGTCTGTCCTAGGTTGATGATGAAGTTCTGCAAGATGAACCATTAGATATAAGGTGAGGAGAGTGTGATTGTGTGTGTGCGCTCGTGTTCGTGTGTGCATGCATGAGTGCAAGTGTGTGAGCGGTTTGTGTGTCACAAGAGAGTGAAAGAGTGTGAGTCTCTGGGAAGGCAAACAGTGGAACAAGAGAGAGAAAGATTACTGCCTTTCTTCAGTGGACCAACTGTCTTGCTTTTGTTTTTCTCTTTATTGTTATGCAATTAAATTTGTTGAAAGAAAAATAATAATATTTGATTACAAAAAAAGAAAAGCAATTCTGTTGCCTGCAGATTTGTACTAACAATAACAATAAACAGGAAAGTACATGTAATATGATAAACAAATTCAAAAAATAACTGTCGGGTTTTTATGGGGTGTGAAAGAGTAAATCAGCGAATGCCCTTGCTTTCTTTCTTTCTTTATTTGGTGTTTAACGTCGTTTTCAACCACGAAGTTTATATCGCGACGGGGAAAGGGGGGGGGGGGGGAGATGGGATAGAGCCACTTGTTAATTGTTTCTTGTTCACAAAAGCACTAATCAAAAAATTGCTCCAGGGGCTTGCAACGTAGTACAATATATGACCTTACTGGGAGAATGCAAGGGGGGGGGGGGGGGGGGGGGGGAGATGGGATAGAGCCACTTGTTAATTGTTTCTTGTTCACAAAAGCACTAATCAAAAAATTGCTCCAGGGGCTTGCAACGTAGTACAATATATGACCTTACTGGGAGAATGCAAGTTTCCAGTACAAAGGACTTAACATTTCTTACATACTGCTTGACTAAAATCTTTACAAACATTGACTATATTCTATACAAGAAACACTTAACAAGGGTAAAAGGAGAAACAGAATCCATTAGTCGCCTCTTACGACATGCTGGGGAGCATCGGGTAAATTCTTCCCCCTAACCCGCGGGGGCATAGCGAATGCCCTTGCTTTTTACTCAAACAAACAGAGGGGCCAATCACTAGCGACAGGAGCACGTACGTGTCAAGTAATTTGTCAGAGGAAAAGCAAGGGTATTCACTCTTTCACAACCCATATAAACCCGACGGATTTAATTCCGAAAATCGTCGATTGGTATAGTTGGTACCACACTGTTTCACCCTGTTCATAAGCATGTAACTTCTTTCCACATTTCCCAGGGTGCTTGATTACGACACGTACAGTGCCCATGACGCCATTGGCAAAGTATACATTGACCTGACGCCACTGCTGATCAATGATCTGCCTTATGCTATCAGCGGCTGGTTCCCCATTTACGACACTATGCATGGTACGTCGCTCTCCTTGCTGCTTGATCTTTTTGTCACTTCCGTAGTGTAATGATACATTGTGTGTGGAGTTACTTCCCTAAGTTTCTACAGAGTTACTCATGTTTACTAAGAGTGCCAGGCATGGGAATTGTCCGCGGATTTCCGCGAAAGGAAATTGCGTTTCAGCGAAAATAAAAAATTGTCCGCGGCAAAAAAAAAGGTAAATTAAATTGTATATATATGAATACTATTGTCTCTATCCATTATTTGCTTACACAAGAACTATCAAAATATTGGTCTAAAATGCTAAAATTCGTTTTCCTTCCAGGGGGCTGTGTCCCCCTGGTCCCCCCAATGGGGCTCTGCCCCTGTACCCCGCCGGGCCCCTGGACCTTGGCCTATTTTCAGAGTTTTTTCTATTTTGGAATTCCCATGCCTGAGTGCTCTCCCTTGTATCATGGGGCCGAAGTCAGTAATGGAGTAAACCTCTGCTGATCCTGAAATCAGTCTACTTTGTGTTATATGCTTCGAGCTTGATGGGGACTGTGGATTAGGTGTAAGAAAGCAGTATTCTACAATCTCAACAAGTTGTGGTTTTTCTGTACGATTTTGTGAGTATGTGTTTGTGTCTGGGATTAGTTAATGGGTATGTTGTGTGTGTGTGTGTTTGTGTGTGTGTGTGTGTTGTTGTTAGCAGGGGAAGGGATGGGGGGGGGGGGGGGGTGGGGGGGCTTATATTTCATGACAATTACCTTTACATTTGATAAGACGGGTGGGATATCAGCCACACAAAGGAAAACGTTTTCACACACATGCACGCACGCACACACACACACACACACACACTCTCACTCTCACACATGCACGCACATACAATCAATCAATCAATATGAAGCTTACATAGCTCGTATTCCTTTGGTACAGGTCTAAGCGCTTGTCGAAGAGTTGTCAAAACAGGACTAACAAAGAAACTAACATCTTCAGACGGAGACGAACCCTATCACACACTAGCAAACCCTGGTAAACAAACAACTGTTTAACAACAATGTACACATCAATAGCTAGGTCCAAACAAAATAATATTAAGCACAAAGAAAACACCTCTCACAGAGCACAGCACAAGAATGTCTTTTGGGGCACAGCACATCACGTCGAGCATGAAAGTCGCAGCCAGCTACGGGAAGAACTGAGTCTTCAACCTACTCTTGAACGCGTCAAGAGAGGGGCTCTGGCGAAGCTCAAGCGGCAGGGAGTTCCAGACGGAGGGGCCCGCGGAGGGAAATGCACGCTGACCAGCAGAGGCGAGTTTCGAACGAGGGATGTGGAGGCGGAGAGGGTCAGCAGCAGAACGAAGGGGACGGTCGGAGGGCTGGGTGTACACACATACACACACACACACACACACACACACACACACACACACACACACACACAGACACACACAATGCTACAAAATTAATAATTGAGAAACACTTTTTTCCAGGTATACGAGGGGAGCTCAGCGTATACGTAAAATTAGAACTGTTCAACGACTTCAACAAATTCCGACAGTCTTCCTGTGGTATCCAGTTTTTCTGCAGTGAGTATAAACAAACAAGATGCACAACACACACACACATTTATCTTAACAGAAACGCTTTGGACTTCACAATCCGGATGATGTGGGTCATTTGCAACCCATAATTTCTAAAGGTTTTAACGCAAAAGGTATGGGTCGCAGACGACCCTCGCTACCTGAATAAGTATACATTTTTGCTGCCTCTTTTGTCGTTCGATTCCCACGTTCAGTGAGGGATTTATTTCCCAAAGTCAACTTTGTGCAGTCTCTCCTCGGTGTCCGAACAACCCCGTGTGCACGCATAATAATAATAATAATAACTGGACATTTTTAAGTGCCTAACCTATGGCTCTAGGCCCTTTACAAAGGAACATATATGTATACAGAATAGAACAATTAAAAGTACAACCTACATAAAACAAATGAATCATACAGATACACATTTAGGGCAGTGAGAAAGCAGCCTGAATTCCATGAAGGTTACCTCACAGGACTATATACAATCTTATCCTCATCCTTATCCGTGTCTGCCTGTTTGTTGCAGCTGCGGCAGTTCCGTCAGGGTACAGACTGCAAGGAGTGCAGGGTTTTGTGGAGGAGCTGGTTGTCAACGACGACCCAGAGTACCAGCTCATTGACAAGATCAGGACTTCCAGGGCCTCCAACGAAGCGCGACAGAGGCTTTTCTCTAAACTCTCAGGTGGGAATAGACGTTTTCGGGAAATAACTCTGTATGCAGTTTTACAGGCTGTGCAAGAGTTATCAGTGCAACTCTTGCGCATCCCATTAAATTTAAAAGAAACACACAAAAATGTTTCGTACATATTTGTATGCAGTGTGATTGATAGAGGGGAGTTGCAGAGAGGGGGTGGGGTGTCAGCTAGGGGGGCTGCAGACCTGCCTACTCTCCCGAAAAATTCGGGAGACTCCCGATTTATGTCTGTTACTTCCGACCTCCCGATTAGACTTTGAATTCTCCCGATTTCATCAATGAATCCTGTAAAAAAAAAAAACACCGAAATTTGTTCCGTGTTGTACATGGTTTGGGCTTTTAGACGCCTGGGCTGAGTACAGCTTCCGGTGCCGCCAAGCGTTTTTGCTTCGGCTGTTATGATTGGTTTACTCAGATACAACGACCAATCGCTAAGCTTGACTTGCGAAGCTCTGTTGACGCGGATTGTCGCGATGGCGGGTAAAGAAGCTGAGAAACGTCTGCATGAGACAGACGACGAATCGACAGCACCATTTGAGCATCAGCAGAAAGTGAAATCGAAGAAATACATGCAGAAGTGGAAAGACGAGTACTATAAGTTGGAAAACATGGAGAAGTCTACGAAAGGCCCCCATTTCTCGATATCCCACGGCGGTAGAAACGACATCACCAAGCACTGTGCCAGTTCAACCCACAAGGAGGCAGCCAAAGAGGGCATAAAGAACAGGCAGCTGAAACTGACTACCTGTTTCCAAAAGGCAACGGATTTTAAAAGACGGGTTACCAACGCCGAGGCCACATTCACGCAGTTACTGGCGGAGAACAACGTGCCTTGGTATTGAATTCCTTACGTTTGTTCTCACCTGCACCAATCAGTATTACTTTTTCTTCTCTGTGAAATATGGCCCTGTTGAGAGTAAATGTATTCATTTTGAATCCAAGAGCTGGCAAAATAAATCTAGTCATATATTTCTTGAATGACCTTGTTTTCATCTGTATGAATTGGGTTTTCCTGGAGTGAAAAGTCACTAAAATATGTTCACATATTTTATCTGCCTGTCCCATGCTGTCTTTTTCAAGCCATTGCTTAATACATACACTTGATGTAGATGTGATTACAACTGCCAGGCCAGTCATATGAGCTGTCTCCTCAAAGAAAACCAAGCTCTGTTATAGTTTTATTGTACTTTTCATAGCTTTTCAAAAAGGCATATCCCATTTATTTGGTGTTAGGAAAGGCCTCAAAATACACTTTATAAATCCTTAAAACCTGAACCCCCCACCAGGGCGTTGCCCCTGGACCCCACCGGGGCCTTAGCGGCCCCTGGACCCCGGCCAGCTTTGGAGGATCTCCCTAATTTACCTTTGGGGGGGTAGGCAGGTCTGGGGCTGAATATTTTATGTTTCTGGACTCTGTATGCTTGACGGTACAGTTTAGCTGTTAGAAGGGTGAAGGGGGTGGGTGGGTTTATTGTATACGCTGGCATTGGCAGTTGTTCTGGTTGCCGGACATGTTCTGGTAAAACATGATAAGTACCCTTATCAATATCAAGTTTTGAAGAGAAAACAAATTCAATTAATGCCTCATGTTTGCCTGTTTTTGTGCTGCATTTGTTAACAAATTTAAGTTTTGTGTGAATATTTGTTTGTCTGTTCACTTAAAAGACCGTTGGGTCGAAACATCTGTGAATGTATTGTTTTGTCAATAACAAACGTTCCAACAACCTACCTTTCTTGGTTTTTTTTCCTTGTTAACAGTTCAGGCTTAAGGTGAAACTTCTGTATGGAAGCAAATTGGATGGTACAAGTACGGCTCTCTCATATTTCGTACTGTGCGCCTTGAGTCGCCTTGTGGTGAGATATGTGCACAATATAAATTCTCGTATTATCTTCTTCTGCGTTCGTGGGCTGAAACTCCCACGTACACAACATGTTTTTTTGCACGAGTGGAATTTGACGTGTATGACCGTTTTTACCCCGCCATTTAGGCAGCCATACGCCGCTTTCGGGGAAAGCATGCTGGGTATTTTCGTGTTTCTATAACCCACCGAACTCTGACATGGATTACAGGATCTTTTTCGTGCGCACTTGGTCTTGTGTTTGCGTGTACACACGGGGGTGTTCGGACACCGATGAGAGTCTGCACACAAAGTTGACTCTGAGAAATAAATCTCTCGCCGAACGTGGGGACGAACTCACGCTGACAGCGGCCAACTGGATACAAATCCAGCGCGCTACCGACTGAGCTATATCCCCGCCCTAATTCTCGTATTATGATTATTATTAAGTATATCTATATGTACATGAAAATACAGTGTGTACATTTATTGGATTTTGTTAATTTCAGGAGGCCTGCAGCGGAAAGTCGGGGTGAAAGTCATGGAGATGGGTGGAAATGCTGTTCTTGGGTGAGTTTTTGTGTGTTTTTTTGTTATCAAAAAGTTACTATGTCTTTGGTTCTGCATTTAGTATGAAATGCATTTTATTTTTAATCTGGGCTGTTTAAGTTTTTGCCAAGTTCTCATGTTGTGTTTCATTTCATATTATGTCTGTTGATTTTATCAAGAATTTGTCCATGAAGTCTGGAAGAGGAAGATTTTATGTACTGTGTTAAGTACTGGTTGAATTATAAATATAATCTGTATGTCATGTTTTCATATGCAACAAGTGAAGTAAAAAATCTCCTTGAGTTCAGTATTTCATATTGTGTCTAAAGATTTTACAGTGGAACCCCCTTTTACGACCTTCAACAAATCTGAAAAAAATCAGGTCTTGAAAAAGAGAGTCTTAAAACTGATAAATTTGCAGAGGTTATGAACAGAAAATCTGAAAAGGGTGGTTCCACTGAACCGCAGATATTTTTCATGAAGTTTGAAAAGCGAAGATCTTGTGCAGGTACACCCAGAACTTTGACTTGGAAGGGGAGTCTGGCATTGTCGTGCGTGCCATTGGCACTGCCGTACAAATCTGCAAAATTAGACTGGGGCACTTGACTCCCATGGGTAGTTCCCCAGGTGCTCCGAAAGAGTAAGTACTTGGTTCCATTCCGTGTTAGGTCTTGTTTGGAAGTAAGGGTTGGATTGTGTGGTATTTCTGGTTTTGCTGTATTTGATTGGGGTGCGCTTCTTGTTCTGTTGTGGAAGTGTGCATATGCTACTTCACATTCTAATGCACACACGCAGGCACACTGGCACACAAGCATGTACGCACGCACACACACACACACACACACACACACACACACACACACACACACCACACACACACACACACACGCAAGCACACTGGCACACAAGCATGTACGCACGGCACGCACACACACACACACACACACACACACACACACACACACCACACACACACCACACACACACACACACACCACACACACACCACACACACACACACACACACACACACACACACACACCAACACACACCACACACACACACTTCACACACAACACACACTCACACACACACACACACACACACACACACACACACACACACACACACACACACACAAAAACTCCCACATGCACACAGTCATTTTCTGTTTTATCCACACATGAATTGGTTTGAAGTGTTTTCTGCTTTCAATGCAGGATACAATATGTGGTAGCTTGGGTATGTTGGAGCTTAATTCCTCCATAGAATCTTCAATAGTGCATATGTTCTGAAATGTACATGTAGCTGGTTATGAATTGGGTTAAAACTACTGGTGGGTACGTGACTTTGGCCAATTAAATAAAGATGAAACATTTCAAAAGGTTGGTAACTGTACTCAGTCCAAAATGTGTCCAAAATCTGGATTGTTTTTTTTTAGAGTTTTGCATGTGCATGTCATGGGTAGGAAGAATAGTTCACACATTTCGTTAGAGTTAGTACGGTTACTCACAGAGATGTTGAGTTGTTGTTTGATTTAACCTTAAATTTTAGACTCTCCCAAAGTAATCTTTTTCTTTTTTCATCTCAGTAAAAGTATTAAAGATTAGATTTTAGTCTTTGTTTGTACAAATCTGATCAGCTACAGAGACAGTAGTAATCAATTTACTTACATATTAGAGTTTATAATGAACAGTGATGTATTGTTGTTTGACTTAGCTGTTCATGGTAGAAGCAGACTGGAGTTTGTCTCAGCAGCAAAAATATTTCTTGAAGGGTCACCGCCAGACTAATTGTACATCATTGAAGATTTAAATAAAAAAAGTATTTTTGTTCTGCTATTATTGCTTTATAATTGCTTTATATAAAAAAATCATTAATGAGAATTCATCTTCAATAAATTAGTTTTAACTCTTTATAATGGCTTTATCATTATTATAAAATTTTGGGTCAACTTTTTTAGGTGTAAATCATACTTTTCTGGTGAAATGATTTATTATTTAATGAGTTTATTATTAGATTTATTTATTTATTTATTACATGTATTTTGTTTATATTTCTTTTTATTTATCTGTCATTCGATTCATTGCGTAATACGATTTTATAGAATAAAGAATATGCTGCTTATTTGAATGCCACTAACATTATGTAGTTCAGCCTGGGATGTTTTAACCCAGTTTAATGCTAAAGCTCTCTTTGGTTACAATTCTCTGCATCAGTTTTAGCATATTCACTAACACTAACAGTAACACTAAGACCTAGTTTTTTTAGGGAGATGTTTGGGAACTCTTTGATACATTTAATAGTAATAAAGTTAAATTCTTTTGTCATGATCAAGTTTTGATCAGGAACTTGTGTGATAGAAGAGATAATGGAAGTGAACTGCCTCAGGCCGTGCATCAGAGGCTTATGAAATTAACTGAGAGTACATGTATTAGGCCAAAAAAAAATAGGTCTGTTTACGGTAACCCGACCGACCCTAGTTTTTAGGCCCGACCCTAATCTTTTTTTTGGATCGTCTGAAAAAAACAACAAAAAAACCGCATCCAAAATAGAGCTGTTTGCGCTCAAACAGCAGACGACAGAAGGGAGGTAAGCTCAAAGTACTGTTTATAGTTATGTTGGGCAAAAACAGGGATTGATGAGAAGAAATGAACTGTGAAACATCATAGAGAGGGGAGAAAAAAAGAAAAAAAAAATGGGGAAAAAAAAAGAAAAAAGAAAGCCGACCTACCGACCCTATTTTTTCACCCTATGTTACCGTAAACAGACCTATTTTTTTTGGCCTTACCAGCTGAATTAGGATATATAAAAAACAGCAGACTAAAGCCTTGAATGTCTTATAAGTGTGTACTGATATTAGGCCCCTAAACAAAACGAAAACAGTGTTTCCGGTTCCCTAACCAAGTCTATTCTTTCCTCCTGACCCTAGAACCTTTTTTGACTCCCCCTCCCCTCTTCACACCCCACACACCCCCACCACCACCAACAACAAAAATAAATTCAAAAATCTAACACAAAACTCTTATGCTATTATGCCTTCTTTCTTCTTCAGCGTTCCAGAATTGTCTGGTTACGTGTGAGCTCGTTTGGCCATTTGGGTTCCCCACACTATACTCTGAGAGCATAGTCAGCTTCACTCCGCTTTCGTTGAGTAGGCATGCTGGGTATTTTCGTGTTTCCATAACCCACCGAACTCCGACATGGATTACAGGATCTTTTCCGTGTGCACTTGGTCCTGTGCTTGCGTTTACACACAAAGGGGGTTAAGTCACTAGCAGGTCTGCACATAAGTTGACCTGGGAGATCGGAAAAATCTCCACTCTTAACCCACCAGGCGGCAGCGACCGGGATTCGAACTCACGACCTCCCGATTAGTAGTTCGGTTGAGGCATGATTCACTCAACTCCCACGTGGCCGCCAGTCTCCTTGTTTTTGGATTAACACAAAACTCGATTTAGCAGACTTTACAAGGAAAGCTACTCTTCTTTGACACCTAGTGGACAGAGCTCGCTTGAGCCTTTTTTTCCTCCTTGTCGTCAGAAACAAACATTTAATTTCTTGGGCCTAAAAAGTTTATTTAATTATAGAAAGTATTGACCAGAGGATTCTTGTAAGGCCAAAAAAAAAAAATTGTCTGTTTAGGGTAACATGACCAAAAAAAGTAGGGTCGGTAGGTAGGTAGTTTTTTTTTTTTTTTTTTTTTTTTTGTGTGTGTGTGTGTGTGTGTAAATGCTATGTTGGCTGAACATTCACTTCTTATATTTGATGAATACATGTTTCAAAACTAACGTATAAATAAAACAGAGAGAAAGGGAGAGAAAGAAACGCCAAATGTCTCTTTTTAGCATTTTTACCTCTTTTTTTTCTTTTTTTTTTTTGAAATAAAAAAAAAGTTTTTGGGTCGGCGCCAAATCGATAGGGTCGGTCGGGTTACCCTAAACAGACAATTTTTTTTTTTTGGCCTAAACTGTATTTTGATCTCCGAGTCTCAAATTTCATGGGCAGCTTTCGAACATTTGTGAAAGAGAATGTTTCTTTTATTTTGTGTTATTTGCTTTATGGCTGATTTAATTAAATTCCCTGTAGCATTCTTGCTCATTTGAATTCTTGGCCTTTTTTCAATTTGTATTCGGAGTATTTATTTAATTGCTGCTTCTTGATTGTTACATTTAGTCAAGTTTTGACTAAATGTTTTAACGTAGAGGGGGGAATTGAGACGAGGGTGTGGTGTATGTGTGTGTGTGCGTGTAGAGCGATTGAGAGTAAACTACTGGACCGATCTTTATGAAATTTGACATGAGAGTTCCTGGGTATGACATCCCCGGACGTTTTTTTCATTTTTTCGATAAATGTCTTTGATGACGTCATATCCGGCTTTTTGTAAAAGTTGAGGCGGCACTGTCACACCCTCATTTTTCAATCAAATTGATTGAAATTTTGGCAAAGCAATCTTCGACGAAGGCCGGGGTTTGGTATTGCATTTCAGCTTGGTGGCTTAAAAATTAATTAATGACTTTGGTCATTAAAAATCTGAAAATTGTAATAAAAAAATTTGTTTATAAAACGCTCCAAATGTATGTTCATCTTATTCTTCATCATTTTCTGATTCCAAAAACATATAAATATGTTATATTCGGATTAAAAACAAGGTCTGAAAA
This sequence comes from Littorina saxatilis, assembly GCF_037325665.1. Classification (NCBI taxonomy): domain Eukaryota; kingdom Metazoa; phylum Mollusca; class Gastropoda; order Littorinimorpha; family Littorinidae; genus Littorina; species Littorina saxatilis. Next base: position 53,817,015 of record NC_090251.1, read on the forward strand.
TTAAACATATAAAAATTATTATCAAAATCAAATTTCCGAAATCGATTTAAAAACACTTTCATCTTATTCCTTGTCGGTTCCTGATTCCAAAAACATATAGATATGATATGTTTGGATTAAAAACACGCTCAGAAAGTTAAAACGAAGAGAGGTACAGAAAAGCGTGCTATCCTTCTCAGCGCAACTACTACCCCGCTGTTCTTGTCAATTTCACTGCCTTTGCCACGAGCGGTGGACTGACGAAACTACGAGTATGTGGTCTTGGTGAAAAAAAGCAGTGCGTTCAGTTTCATTCTGTGAGTTCGACAGCTTGACTAAATGTTGTTATTTCGCCTTACGCGACTTGTTTTTGGCTCACGTAAGTGTAGCCTATGCGATGATAAACTTTGTCTGTCTGTGCGTGCGTATGTATGTATGTGTGTATGTCTGTGGTAGAAACTTTAACATTTCCGAGTCTATGGATTACGTCAGTCTCGGTCAAAAGTGTTCGACGTGTGTGATAGAAACTATTTGAAGACGTCACATTATGACGTAAGAGGGTTAGACGTCACGCAAAGGAATTACTGAAAGTCTCGGTCATTGTTATTGTGAGCGGGCCGAGACTTCTTGGCAGATCCAGGGTCTCGCTTTCTTGCATAGTTTCACCTATGCTTACTGTGTGTGTGTGTGTGTGTGTGTGTGTGTGTGTGTGTGTGTGTGTGTGTGTGTGTGTGTGTGTGTGTGTGTGTGTGTATGTGTGACGGAGTGATTGAGTTTGTGTTACTGTTTGTCGATTTCTTACGTGAGCCTTGAAGGCTTCGCCTCTTGTTATATTTAGTCAAGTTTTGACTAAATATTTTAACATCGAGGGGGAATCGAAACGAGGGTCGTGGTGTATGTGCGTGTGTGTGTCTGTCTGTCTGTCTGTCTGTGTGTGTGTGTAGAGCGATTCAGACTAAACTACTGGACCGATCTTTATGAAATTTGGCATGAGAGTTCCTGGGTATGAAATCCCCGAACGTTTTTTTCATTTTTTTGATAGATGTCTTTGATGACGTCATATCCGGCTTTTCGTGAAAGTTGAGGCGGCACTGTCACGCCCTCATTTTTCAACCAAATTGGTTGAAATTTTGGTCAAGTAATCTTCGACGAAGCCCGTACTTCGGTATTGCATTTCAGGTTGGTGGCTTAAAAATTAATTAATGACTTTGGTCATTAAAAATCTGAAAATTGTAAAAAAAAATAAAAATTTATAAAACGATCCAAATTTACGTTTATCTTATTCTCCATCATTTGCTGATTCCAAAAACATATAAATATGTTATATTCGGATTAAAAACAAGCTCTGAAAATTAAATATATAAAAATTATTATCAAATTTTTTTCTTCGAAATCAATTTAAAAACACTTTCATCTTATTCCTTGTCGGTTCCTGATTCCAAAAATATATAGATATGATATGTTTGGATTAAAAACACGCTCAGAAAGTTAAAACGAAGAGAGGTACAGAAAAGCGTGCTATCCTTCTCAGCGCAACGAATATCCCGCTCTTCTTGTCAATTCCACGGGCACTGCCTTTGCCACGGGCGGTGGAGTGACGATGCTACGAGTATACGGTCTTGCTGCGTTGCGTTGCGTTCAGTTTCATTCTGTGGGTTCGACAGCTTGACTAAATGTTGTTATTTCGCCTTACGCGACTTGTTTTTGTTTGTTTTATTGTGTGTTTGTTTGCTTGTGGCTTTTTGCAAACAAGGCATTCTAAATTATGTAAGCTGTGGCATTTGAAACTTCAGATTTTGTGACATTAACAATTCTCCATATTTTTTTTATTATACATATTTTTTTAATGCTATTATGCTGATTCCCTTAGTTCGACTGAGGCATGATTTGCATAAATCCCACCCTAATTTAAATAGTCTCATTTGCTCATGGTGTTTGTAGCCTCAGTTGTTTCCTTTTAGCATTAGTATGCATTTTTTGTTGTTCCCTTTCAGCTTTAAGCTTAGTGAGGGACACTTTCTGGCTGACTTTGTGAATGAGGTGTTTAAAGCTGAGGTGTATTGTTTTTGGTAAAAAAAAGAAGACTTTGTGGTTTGGTGTTCTGATTGTGGCAAGGGTGGTCACGGAAGCTTTCTTAGGGGTTGATGTTCTTTCCACGGCTGCTCAGATGACCCAAACCACATGCTTTTGCTGTTCAAATTGTTGTTTGTTCTTTTTTCTATTCTGTGTCTTTTCCTTCTTGCACACTGCATTGAGGTGTGGTCAATCGGCGATGGGGAATGGTCAACGTACCGTTGTTTTTCCGTGTTTCACATGGTACTGTATCGTTGACTGGTTTGGCTGCTTTGTTTTCTTCTGTAGATTTGTGCTGTGTGTGGGTGTTTGATTTTGGCTTAGATTTTTTCGTTGCCTGTGTATATTTGCAGTCATCTTGCACACAAAATGTAGGTGTGTAGATGTTAGAGAGTTGGTTAGTTTGTATTTGTTGAGGATGGTAGTTCTCAAACAAAGTTTTGATTTTCATTTTGGCCTGATGTGTGTGTTTTTTGTTTGTTTTAATGTGTGTGGGTTGTTTTTCTCTTTTTTTTTTCTTTTTTTTTCTTGTTTTTTTGTTTTTTTTTGTTTTTAACTTTCCTGGGGTTTCTCTTTTGAGGTAGCTCAGATGGGAAAATTGTTAACATTACTGCTGGACAATAGATTCCATGTAGGAATAAAGGAAAATATTAATTCTCAGAATCACAGTGTTTAAAAAAAAGTTTTCTTGCTAATTTTTTGTTGTATTTTGCTTTTAACCTAGTCAGAAGCAATTAATAAGTTGTAGTTTGGTTACGATATTAAGCTACTCAAGTTTTGATTGCAATGAAATTATTGAGGTAGAAATTCTTTCCATATTATGAGTTGAAGCTGAACAATTATGATAATGGTTAATAGCACAAGCCCCTGATGCTTGTTCTTTTTCTTGAATCAAAAACAAAAGAAATCCTGCTATGATATAACTTCATTTTGCACCCAAGGTATTCCTTATATACATCATGCTTTGCAGAAGACTTGTTTTAAATAACAGTCCATGCGCAAAGGGCACATTATTTCCTGTATAGAAATACTTTGCATTCTGCACTTTTGTTGATTTTTTTCTCTCACCAAAAAAAAAAAAAGGTCTGTTTACGGTAACATAGGGTGAAAAAATAGGGTCGGTAGGTCGACTTTTTTTTTTTTTTTTTTTTTTTCATTTTTTTTTTTTTTTCTCCCCTCTCTATGATGTTTTACAGTTCATTTCTTCTCACCAATCCCTGTTTTTGCCCAACATAACTATAAACAGTACTTTGAGCTTACCTCCCTTCTGTCGTCTGCTGTTTGAGCGCAAACAGCTCTATTTTGGATGCGTTTTTGTGTTTTTTTCAGACGATCCAAAAAAAAGATTAGGGTCGGGCCTAAAAACTAGGGTCGGTCGGGTTACCGTAAACAGACCTATTTATTTTTTTGGCCTCACCAAGATAACTAGGGTGAAGTTTTTTGGTCTCCCACTAAATGATGTTTTTATGGTATGAATGATTACCTTAACTAACCAAACTAACATCATTCAAAACATATGTTCTTAAAGGTGTTATGCTATTAAGTACATGTAATTGTTATCTTTAAGTACTATTTTCAGTCCATTTTGCTCTTTTTTTCAAATTTTTGTTGTTATTAATTTGGCAGTGTGTTTCTGTGTTATATTATATTTTATTTGTTTGTTTATTCACTCTAATGAACTGTTCACTTGAACTTGTAATTTGTATTATATTTGTGACAGGCAGGAGACTGCATCATTGTCTTGTCTGCTCAGACAAGCTGGTTTTGGTTGATTGTTTGTTTGAGTATTTGTTTAAATTGTTTGTTTGTTTGTTGTTCAGTCTGTCAGGAACTGTTGTTGTTGTTGTTTGTTTGCTTAACGCCCAGCCGACCACGAAGGGCCATATCAGGGCGGTGCTGCTTTGACATATAACGTGCGCCACACACAAGACAGAAGTCGCAGCACAGGCTTCATGTCTCACCCAGTCACATTATTCTGACACCGGACCAACCAGTCCTAGCACTAACCCCATAATGCCAGACGCCAGGCGGAGCAGCCACTAGATTGCCAATTTTAAAGTCTTAGTTATCTGTCAGGAACTGTTCACTTTAATTTTTCATATGTTTTCAACAGGTGGCTGATTATATGATAAGCTTTTTGTCTTGTCGGCTTGTACAAGCTGCGTTTGTTTGTTTGTTTGTTTGTTTGATTGATTGAGTTACATGTATTGTTTGGGGCGGGGATGTAGCTCAGTCGGTAGCGCGCTGGATTTGTATCCAGTTGGCCGCTGTCAGCGTGAGTTCGTCCCCACGTTCGGCGAGAGATTTATTTCTCAGAGTCAACTTTGTGTGCAGACTCTCCTCGGTGTCCGAACACCCCCGTGTGTACACGCAAGCACAAGACCAAGTGCGCACGAAAAAGATCCTGTAATCCATGTCAGAGTTCGGTGGGTTATAGACTATACCCAGCATGCTTCCTCCGAAAGCGGCGTATGGCTGCCTAAATGGCGGGGTAAAAACGGTCATACATGTAAAATTCCACTCGTGCAAACCACGAGTGCACGTGGGAGTTTCAGCCCATGAACGCAGAAGAAGAAGACATGTATTGTTTCTTTGTTTATTTAAGGAATTCTCTGCCTAGATGCAGATTGCCTTGCAGTTGGACTCTATTTTTGTTGCTTGGATTTAATTATCCCTCCTATTAAGGTTCACTCTGATTTTGCTTGGAGAACACATTTGTTCAGGCAAATAAAGAATTATGTTAGTCAAACTCCACGGTTACTGCTAGATTTAAATTAATGTTTTTATTTTTTTAATTTTTTGTGTGTATATTTGTTTGTTTATCAATATTGATGATTTCAAATAAGGTTGGGCTAGTTTTTTTGGGGTGTTTTTTCTGAAACACATTGGTAGTTTTTTTTAGTTTTATTTTTCTATAATGAATCAGCTTCATATTGTGGATGAACAGTTCATATTATATTGTAACTCTCTTTGCATTTGTTTCTTACATACTGAAGAAAGTTGGTTTTTTTAAAGTTCTTTTAATATGCATTTTACTCAAATTTATAATCTCTTCCTCAAACACACCAGTCATCCAACTGCAACAACAAGACAAAAAGATCAATTTACAAAACAATCAAAAAAGATATATTTAAAAAAAATAAAAAAATTACTTGAAAGCCTGAAATGTATTCTTGATCCAAAAACAATTACATGATTTAATTTTTTTAAATTTTTGACTCAGTTGCATAGATACAACGCCGTAATTGAATGTTATACTAAAGGAGCACAACAAGATAAACTTATAAATGTGCTCTTAGAAACAAACGAGTAATGTGGCAGACGATATTACAAATTTATCTATTTCAGAACTATTGGAGAGAATCAATGTACATGTACATATTATATGCATACATGCAGTGTTTCAAGTAAATTTAGTTAAACAAAAACATACCCTTCTTATATTTTCATCTTAAAAATGAGAGAACGGCTGTCATCTTCATACTGTGAGTTGTAATTTTATTTGTCACAATTGAATCAGTATATAATTTTGATTCTGCTTTCCTGACCTTACCTCTGAAACTCAGGCTTGGCTAATTCATGCAGCGGGAATACCTAATTCTATAGTTATGTACATTAATAAAAGATTCAAACTGACAACATAGCGTGTGGGTGCATGATTCAAACTGAAATCTGGAATTATATTATTACAACAACAAAACTGACCAACCAACCCAACCCTATTTGTACTCTTGACTTTAAATTACCATTTGTAAGAAATCATGAATATGGAGGTAACAAGTGTCATTTAAACGGTCAAGTACCTTTACTCTGACTGCTGTATCTATTATGTGACAATGAAATACACATTGAATTATATTGCATGAACATAATGGAGTCTTTTAAAACAATGCAGATGACTAGCACCACACAAAAAAAGACTAACTCAATTTCTGAGAACTGTGCTGCAAAAGGGAATGCTTTTCAATTCATGCAGCTGTTTAACTGTTCACTTAAATCATGACAATTGCGATAATGTAATTGACAATCAGATTCAAGTTTATCTGTAATTCGATGATTATGAGCAAAGTTCCAACTGAAGGGTTCCAACTGAAGGGTTCCAACTGAAGGGTTCCAACTGAAGGGTTCCAACTGAAGGGTTCCAACTGAAGGGTTCCAAATCTGTTGTCTGCTGGTGCATTGCCATTGAAAACAGTGAATCCAAAAATTAATTAGCTTGAAGGGAAATGTGTGCACATGATGATCAAGCTGGGGTGGTGTGCACAAGATATAGTGCCCAATCGCAAAAAAAAGTTTGTATCTTTAAAAGGCTCTTTTGGTGGTCCCCGGAAGTTAATCCTTTGTGGGTGTGCTGCAAGTGTCCTGAGCTTGTAATGGTTTGAAAACTAGGAAGTCCAGTTCAGGACAAATGTTTAAGTTTTTTGTGTGGTTGTAGTGGCACTAGTACAAAGTGTAGCTTTGAACGAAGGAAAAAGGTTAATTTAAATGTAGTAACTGGTCAGCGGTGGAGGGTGGGTGGGGGAGGTCAAGGAATAGGGAGAAGCAATGCGTGAAGGTCGAGTAAATGTAAGGAAGGAGCTTTAATTGTTCCAGAAATTGTGTGCGTGGGAGTGAGATGTTGGGGAGGGGTGGTAGGAGGAGATTGTGTGTGTGTGTGTGTGTGTGTGTGTGTGTGAGTGTGGGAATGAGATGTTGGGGAGGGGTGGTAGGAGGAGATTGTGGGTGTGTGTGTATGTGTGTGTGTGGGGGGGGGCGAGTGAAGTCAGTGTCGGTTGGAGGAGGGGGGAAGGGTGCCGGAGGATGGAAGAGCAGATAGTAAACGGGTCTGTCCGGCGGCGGAAAGGATCTAGCTAGCGGTTGCTTGGCTTTACATAAGAAAATATGGATTCAAAAACCTCCTTTTGCTTCCTCGTTTTTGTTTTTTTTGACGGACAAGGTACAGCAGTTTAACTGCAATCTTTTAGGCATCTCAGTGCAGCACCTATAATTAATCTTCCGCAGCTTGATTTACTTTGCTCAGTTCTGACTAGTTATGTTTTATACCTATTGAATTGCTCCCTTGGCTGATGCTTTCTGCTGCAACTTTGAATCTTGAGATGTCAGTCTTGTCGGCATAAGTTATTTTCACACACTCTGCATTAATGTTTTTGTTCTGCTTCTTGATTGACTTATTTTACTCCTAATAGCTGCGTTTATCTCTCCCCACCCAAACAGTTTATTTGCATTAATCTTTCTTACTCCAGTGTCCCTGTTTTGAAGGGCTGGATGGGGGAGGGGGGGAGTGTGTGTGTGTGTGTGTGTGTGTGTGTGTGTGTGTGTGTGTGTGTGTGTGTGTGTGTGTGTGTGTGTGTTAGGGGAGGAAGGCATAATAGGGAGTTGGGAAAATTGGGGGAATGGAGTTTGGGTTCTTAAATCTTTTGTTTTTCCATAAAATGGCCCTGATAAAACTTATTCCCAGATCAAATTAAAAGCAAATCTATGGAAATGTCTATGGGCATGACTACTAACTAATATAATACATGTACTTGTTTATTCCATTTATCTTTGTTTCCCCACGGCGATCACGGGTCTGTGTATTCAGCTCAGGCCAGCTTAATTGAATATGTCTAAGCACTGGTTGTTGAATGTACATGTATCCGCAGTATGAGTCTTTGCTTTGTAAACTTGTGTGGTGCACAATGGACGTCACTTTTGGTACTTGTGTTTGTGTTGTTGTTCAGTATTCTTTTTTTTTGTTGCTTCTCTTTCACAAATCAAAAACAAGTATAGTCACCATTGGCACCTGGGAGCATTTATCCCCAAAATTATATAAAATACACCCAGCAATTGGGAAGGTGAGAACAGTTTAGATTAGGAATAGGGAGATGTAAAAGAGGAATGTGATACCATACTGTGTTAAGAAGAGTTTATTAGCTCTTAAAGTCCTGCCTTTGTGGTTGTTTATATTAAGTGGAAAAAAAAGAACTTGTTGGAATTGAATGAGGATTGATCACTGCACGTCATGATCTTACTGGAAGTTGAAAAGAGTCAACGTATTGGATGAGTATGGTGGGAACATATTTACATTTAATAACTATAATAATGGTACAGGTAACCCCCTTTTTAACACGCTTGTTAAACCCCTTATTTAAGAAACAATTAACAAGTGGCTCTATCCCATCTCCCCCCCTTTCCCCGTCGCGATATAACCTTCGTGGTTGAAAACGACGTTAAACACCAAATAAAGAAAAAGAAAGAACCCCCTTATTTAACTCATGATTTTATCCCCTTAAATCAGATTTTCTGTTCAAGTCTCTTTAAGTTAGCCTCCATTTTAAGGCTCCTTTTTAAGACGTAATTTCTCAGATTTTGGAGGTCTTAAAAGGGGGGTTCCACTTTAGCTGAAACGTGCTGTTGGTAGGAGTGTTATGAAAGACTGGGACAGTTTGTCTTTTTTCTGTGACACGCAGATAAGTTGTGCAGAATACTGAGTTTCCAATTACAATGAAATTATAAGATTTTCATCACGTCGGGTACTGTTTTGCATTTTTCTTTTGTGTATATAATTTTCTTCATTTTCATAATACTTTTTTTTTAAATTTGAAGATGCTTTATATACTTAATTTCTGAGTAATGGATAATTAAGCTATTCTGAAAATGTCTAGAGCCTCGACATATTACAATGCAACAATTCTATTTAATGAATGAACAAGTGAAAAACGTTGCTAACATTTTCAGACCCCTGTGATACAAAATGTGACCCTCCACCACAGAATGAGTCGGATGTCACCTCGCAGGGTTCTGCGCTAGGGCTTATATATACGTCCAGGGGGGTGTAAGGTATCAGTGTGAGGATCACCTTAGTCACAGGCTTATAACTCAAAGAATTTTCGCTCTTTTCTAAAACGGTTTTCACCACTGGATAGAGCTTCAAAATCTCTTTTAAGAAAATGTAAAAATATAAAAATCATGCAACGGTGACATGCGACTCATTCCGTGGTGGAGGGTCACAAATAATAAAACTGGATTTTTGTGTGTAATTCTAAAGGTTGGAAAACAGCTTTTTTGAGAGTGAACACAAACTTGCTCCTAAAATTGTATTTTCTGTTTGGTACTGTAGAACCGCAAAGAGTTTTGTGTTTTTAAAATTAAAAAAATTAAAAATCTGTTTATGATAATGTTTGTTACAGAAGTGATACTTGGTGCTGTTGACTGTTTGGAGAACTAAGAAATTTAATTTAATAAGAGCATAACAGATTAAGAAGAAACAAACACAACAATGTTGTATTTTGAAGCAGACTAAAATATATTGTGTGCAGAAATGTTATACACTGAAAACAGCTAGTGCCTAAGGAAAACACAATACCTGTATTTGCATAAAGATTGAACTTGTATAGGTAATGATTATTGCTGTATGCATTTTAGAACTTTTTTTTTTAAAGAAACCTTTTTCATTGGAAAATATCTCATTTCTGGACCGACAGTTTTCTAAAATTCTGCACAGGTTTAAAGCATTTATGATAACATGTAAATTGTTATGTTCAGCATTAGTTTCACTTACACACTGAATGTCCAAGATAACTTGATTTTGATATTGTATTTAAGTCACCTTAGAAAAGGCACTTTCGAATGATATTGTGAAAAATGTATGCGGGCACACACATTTAATACACCTTTCGTCATCCTAAATGATTAGCATGAGTCAACATTAAACCACATAATTAGGAGAACAAGTGTGACTGCGCATACCATAATGATATGATTGTGACTTAGTTACAGTGGTGACTGGGGCTGCTCGCTTACCTTATAACTGAAGGCATCTTCTTTCTGTTTCTCTCTTTTGCAGAACGCACAGTCTGACTAACACCTCTCACTCCCACTCCAATCACCACCATCACCACCACCACAACCACCGCCGCCACAGCCAAAGTAGGCGGCGGCACAGCCACCAACAACACCACCACCACCACCACAACAACCATGACTCCACTACCTCCCCACCTCTAAGTCCTGTCAAAAGTTACGGTTCGTCCCCTCCCCCTTCCGCCCCCGCTGTCTTTTCCGGTAGCCCCTCCAGGTTTGTCTTTGGTAGCTATGAGGACAAAGGTCATTTGAACAGAGGTCATTTGGGGGGTCAAAGTGTAGGTCAAGGTCAGGGTCATGGTCAAGGTGACGAAGCAGATAATGAATATGAGGACGGGGACAATGCCTTTTCTTGCAGTTCTCCTCGTGTTGATGAAGAGAGTGGTATGGCGGGATCACCGTCGTTGGTTCCGAGTCACCGGCATTCCGTGTCACCGGTGAGGACGACTGGAGCGGCTGGTGACAAGAGTGGGAGTAATCGGCGCCTGTCTGACTCCGACATGGGATCACCGCAAGGGGGTTTGTGTACTTGTACTTTGGGTGCGTGTGTACTTGTACTTTGGGTGCGTGTGTTTGCTTTTTGTTTCCCTTTGTCTTTGTCCTGAACATAAACAAAAATTTGATATTGAATGTATCGTGCTGTCCTTGTATTGATGTGTTTGGCCGTCGGGCTATTTCTGACCTTGACCTTTGCTGTGTTACCTTTACTTTCAGGCAACAGCCTTGAAGACAACGGGAGTGGCTTCAACCTGAGTAACTCGGGCTCCCGTCACACGCCTCCCCGGAGCAACCTCAACCAGCAGAACTTCAACCTTCTGGTGAGTGCTTTTGCAGATGACACTGCCGGTTGGCCGGTGCACTACCACCGGGATTCCTGTATTTTGTACTGTTGTTGATCGTACTTACTTACCAGCGGAGCATCGGCCATTGATGAAGTTTCTCCATCGCACTTTGACCATATGGATAAGCTGTTGCCCTGCCTCTTGAGTTCTGCCTCTGTGTCACGCCTCCAGCTGTTTCTCGGCCTTCCTCTCTTTCTTGAAATGCGAGACCTGTAAATAGTGGTCTCCAAAGGGGGGGGGGGGGGGGGGTTTACTGTACTGGAGATTCCAGCTGACATGGGTAGAAATTGTACCCCTTGCAATAGAGAGATAGAGCCATGTGTGATGTTTTTTCCCCTGAATACTATTTCCAGGAGTACCCATTCTTCACCATGCGATCCTTCCCGGCTGGTTTCATCGTCAGTCTTGGCAGCATGGTGTCTGCCCGCTCCGTCAAACTCCTCGACAAGATTCACAACCCAGGTCAGTGTTCTACATAGCAACCAAATTAGTTTGAAAATGCTTGTGTCTGGTAAAAAAAAGTATGAAGTCACACTGGGCTTTTCTCCTGTTTTCTGTTTTTCCAAAGTTTTTGAATACCGTACTTTCCTGGTGACAAGGCGCTTCGTTATACAAGACGCACCACCTTCTTTTAAAAAAAAATTGTAATCCAGTCACCCATTGGACGCAGGGGGCCGATAGGGCGCACCAAAATGACCCAGTTTTTGCCATGAGAGGTGGTTCCCCTGTCATATATCTGAGAGAGGAAACACTTCCTGCACCGGGGTCAGTGACCGGTCAGTGACCGACTTTAACTGAGTGAAAATATGTGTGCTCTGTGTGTGCGGCCAGATCAAAGGCATTGTGATAGCTGGGTGGCCTTGTTTATAGACACGACCTTCTTCCCAGGGGTCAATGACCCAGTTTTAGCCACGAGAGGTGGTTCCCCTGTCATATCTGAGAGAGGAAACACTTCCTGCACCGGGGTCAGTGACCGGTCAGTGACCGAGTTTAACAGAGTGAAAATCTGTGTGCTCTGTGTGTGCTGCCAGATCAAAGGCAGGGCAGTACCTAGTAGCTGAAACATGCATTATCACAAGTTGTTTGACTGGTACTCAGGCGGTCTCTTTGATTTTTTTCGTATTTCATACACGGATTAGACACTTTGTTATACAAGACGCAGGGGTCGAACTCGAGGAAAAAAGTCGCGCCTTATAATAATAATAATAATACGAATATTTATAACGCGCACATATCTCACCAACAGGCGACTCAAGGCGACTTATGACCCGGAAAGTACGGTACTATTACCTGTGCATCGTTGATGAAGAATTGCAATGAAGAAGGGCACTGGTTCATTGCTAATACCTTGTCTCATGCACTACAAATTATTTTTTTGTTTGGCTAGCAGTTTTGATCTTCTAGTGGGGCTTTTGCTTTTGTGATCACACCAACAGTTCTGATGAGGGTTATATGGTTTCTGCTTTGATTTTAAGCCAATAAGTTTGCGGTGAGAGAGAGAGGGAGAGAGAGAAGGAGGACGCGGTGAGAGAGAGAGAGCATGCATTCTTATTTTAAGTAGTGAGTACGCTTGCTTGCTGAATTTTGTTGTTGTTATTGACTGTGTAATGGTTCTTATCGCTATGATGGGTTAGTGTGCTTGTATTTTCTAATGTCATGATTTGTATATCGTGTGTGTGTGTGTGTGTGTTTATTGGAATTGTAAAGCGCTTGGAGCTGTGAATTTGGGACTTGCGCTATAGAAAAGGGATTTATTATCATTATTGAGTCACTTGAGAAAAAGTGACTCTATGTAATCGGTCAGTGTTAGTCTGTCCGGCCGGCCGTCTGGCCGGCCGGCCGTAGACACCACCTTAACGTTGGACTTTTCTCGGAAACTGTCAAAGCGATCGGGCTCATATTTTGTTTAGTCGTGACCTCCAATGACCTCTACACTTTAACGATGGTTTCGTTGACCTTTGACCTTTTTCAAGGTCACAGGTCAGCGTCAAAGGAAAAATTAGACATTTTATATCTTTTCTCGGAAACTATCAAAGCGATCGGGCTCATATTTTGTTTAGTCGTGACCTCCAATGACCTCTACACTTTAACGATGGTTTCGTTGACCTTTGACCTTTTTCAAGGTCACAGGTCAGCGTCAAAGGAAAAATTAGACATTTTATATCTTTGACAAAGTTCATCGGA
>NC_090251.1:53834934-53869934 GCF_037325665.1 Littorina saxatilis
AGATTTAAAGTTTAGTTTAGTCTCATAATATGCCTCTGAGTCTGAAAATGTGTACACAATGTATAGCCGAACCAGCCACTTTGAATTTCAGATTTGTAACTTTCTTCATGCAATGAAATTGTAAGTGGTTGGATGCCTGATAATATTCAGAACTGAAGTGCTAAAATACTGATGCAAAACTTCACTAATGACCTGGCTTTATCTTTCAGAGTGTGTCGTCCCAAAGGCAAAGGGAAGGGTTCCGAGACATCAGCGAGGGAAGTCAGTGATGTAAGTAGATCAATTTTAATCACATTAAGTCATTTGTTTTGCCTTCATGTTTGCATTTAGTGTACTTTGCGTTGTTTATTTTGATGATAAAACTGTGATTGATGATGTAATCAAGACTGTGAATGCTGTAACTACACACAGTTGTTGAAAGAACAAGCAAAACAAGAGAGACAAGTGCTTACATCACAGAACAAAAGACGTCAAGAACTAATTCAGTACCAGTCTCCAACCAGTGTCAGAAAACCTGTGAAATGTAGATCATGAAAGATAAGGGAAAGTCTTAAACTAGAAATAATGATTTACTACAGAATGTATCAAGATAATATCTAAGAAAATGTGGTCTTGAAACAGATAAAGTCTTAAATTTGAAGGTTCCAGAACAGAGATGTCTCAATATATGTGAATAGACAATTTTCGGAAATAACTCTGTCGAGTTTGTATGGGTTGTGAAAGAGTGAATGCCCTTGCTTTTCCTCTGGCAAATAACTTGACACGTACTCCTGTCCACGTGTTTCAGACACAGCCCTGGCTAGTGATTGGCCCCATCAATGTTTGTCCGAGTAAAAAGCAAGGCTATTCACTCTTTCACAACCCATACACAAGTTATTTTCAGAATTTGTCTATTTTGTCAGGGTGCCATTAGTAGTTGAAGGTCTTCTTCTTCTTGGCGTTCGCAGCTGAATTCATCATTTGCGTAAGCGCGTGTACCCATGGTTTGTTAGAATGCGCCGTGCGGCCCGGGTCCTCCGTCTTCAGCATTCGGGGTTTTCTGTCGGGGTTACCTCACCCTTAGCTCATTGCCCGTACGTCCTACCCTGAGAGCACAGGGGGGAGGATTTGCCGGGATCCCACCCGGAGCTAGGGTTTTAATGCGCCACTAATCGCATTAGATGAGTCCCGTCAATGGACGATGGAGCACTTCAAAGGGGGTAGCAGTGCCGCCTGCTACCCCACTCCGCCCTGGTAGGAAACACCGCCAGTTTGGTCCGCGGCCGCAAGCGGCTGATCTCCATATCTGAAGACCGTTCCCCTATCCGCCACCCTGGGACGCGCTGGGTTGGGGGTGGTCGCCCCACTGAAAATCCCACACTGGGTTAAGAAGATCAGCCTGTCCCAGATCAGCCTGAAGGTGACTGCAGAGCTGTGTTTGTTCCCTTTCAGAGCCTACCCTTCCTTGAGTACGAGGTGCACACCCAGCTACTCTACAAACTGAAGGTGGGTAATCCGCTTGTTTTATACTCTACAAACTGAAGGTGGGTAATCCGCTTGTTTTATACTCTACAAACTGAAGGTGGGTAATCCGCTTGTTTTATACTCTACAAACTGAAGGTGGGTAATCCGCTTGTTTTATACTCTACAAACTGAAGGTGGGTAATCCGCTTGTTTTATACTCTACAAACTGAAGGTGGGTAATCCGCTTGTTTTATACTCTACAAACTGAAGGTGGGTAATCCGCTTGTTTTATACTCTACAAACTGAAGGTGGGTAATCCGCTTGTTTTATACTCTACAAACTGAAGGTGGGTAATCCGCTTGTTTTATACTCTACAAACTGAAGGTGGGTAATCCGCTTGTTTTATACTCTACAAACTGAAGGTGGGTAATCCGCTTGTTTTATACTCTACAAACTGAAGGTGGGTAATCCGCTTGTTTTATACTCTACAAACTGAAGGTGGGTAATCCGCTTGTTTTATACTCTACAAACTGAAGGTGGGTAATCAGCTACTCTACAAACTGAAGGTGGGTAATCCGCTTGTTTTATACTCTACAAACTGAAGGTGGGTAATCAGCTACTCTACAAACTGAAGGTGGGTAATCAGCTACTCTACAAACTGAAGGTGGGTAATCAGCTACTCTACAAACTGAAGGTGGGTAATCCGCTTGTTTTATACTCTACAAACTGAAGGTGGGTAATCCGCTTGTTTTATACTCTACAAACTGAAGGTGGGTAATCCGCTTGTTTTATACTCTACAAACTGAAGGTGGGTAATCAGCTACTCTACAAACTGAAGGTGGGTAATCCGCTTGTTTTATACTCTACAAACTGAAGGTGGGTAATCAGCTACTCTACAAACTGAAGGTGGGTAATCAGCTACTCTACAAACTGAAGGTGGGTAATCAGCTACTCTACAAACTGAAGGTGGGTAATCAGCTACTCTACAAACTGAAGGTGGGTAATCAGCTACTCTACAAACTGAAGGTGGGTAATCAGCTACTCTACAAACTGAAGGTGGGTAATCAGCTACTCTACAAACTGAAGGTGGGTAATCCGCTACTCTACAAACTGAAGGTGGGTAATCCGCTACTCTACAAACTGAAGGTGGGTAATCCGCTACTCTACAAACTGAAGGTGGGTAATCCGCTACTCTACAAACTGAAGGTGGGTAATCCGCTACTCTACAAACTGAAGGTGGGTAATCAGCTACTCTACAAACTGAAGGTGGGTAATCCGCTTGTTTTATACTCTACAAACTGAAGGTGGGTAATCCGCTACTCTACAAACTGAAGGTGGGTAATCAGCTACTCTACAAACTGAAGGTGGGTAATCCGCTTGTTTTATACTCTACAAACTGAAGGTGGGTAATCCGCTACTCTACAAACTGAAGGTGGGTAATCCGCTACTCTACAAACTGAAGGTGGGTAATCAGCTACTCTACAAACTGAAGGTGGGTAATCCGCTACTCTACAAACTGAAGGTGGGTAATCCGCTACTCTACAAACTGAAGGTGGGTAATCCGCTACTCTACAAACTGAAGGTGGGTAATCCGCTACTCTACAAACTGAAGGTGGGTAATCCGCTACTCTACAAACTGAAGGTGGGTAATCAGCTACTCTACAAACTGAAGGTGGGTAATCCGCTACTCTACAAACTGAAGGTGGGTAATCCGCTACTCTACAAACTGAAGGTGGGTAATCAGCTACTCTACAAACTGAAGGTGGGTAATCAGCTACTCTAAAAACTGAAGGTGGGTAATCCGCTACTCTACAAACTGAAGGTGGGTAATCAGCTACTCTACAAACTGAAGGTGGGTAATCCGCTACTCTACAAACTGAAGGTGGGTAATCCGCTACTCTACAAACTGAAGGTGGGTAATCAGCTACTCTACAAACTGAAGGTGGGTAATCCGCTACTCTACAAACTGAAGGTGGGTAATCAGCTACTCTACAAACTGAAGGTGGGTAATCCGCTACTCTACAAACTGAAGGTGGGTAATCAGCTACTCTACAAACTGAAGGTGGGTAATCCGCTACTCTACAAACTGAAGGTGGGTAATCAGCTACTCTACAAACTGAAGGTGGGTAATCAGCTACTCTACAAACTGAAGGTGGGTAATCAGCTACTCTACAAACTGAAGGTGGGTAATCAGCTACTCTACAAACTGAAGGTGGGTAATCAGCTACTCTACAAACTGAAGGTGGGTAATCCGCTACTCTACAAACTGAAGGTGGGTAATCAGCTACTCTACAAACTGAAGGTGGGTAATCCGCTACTCTACAAACTGAAGGTGGGTAATCAGCTACTCTACAAACTGAAGGTGGGTAATCCGCTACTCTACAAACTGAAGGTGGGTAATCAGCTACTCTACAAACTGAAGGTGGGTAATCAGCTACTCTACAAACTGAAGGTGGGTAATCCGCTACTCTACAAACTGAAGGTGGGTAATCCGCTACTCTACAAACTGAAGGTGGGTAATCAGCTACTCTACAAACTGAAGGTGGGTAATCAGCTACTCTACAAACTGAAGGTGGGTAATCAGCTACTCTACAAACTGAAGGTGGGTAATCAGCTACTCTACAAACTGAAGGTGGGTAATCCGCTACTCTACAAACTGAAGGTGGGTAATCCGCTACTCTACAAACTGAAGGTGGGTAATCCGCTACTCTACAAACTGAAGGTGGGTAATCCGCTACTCTACAAACTGAAGGTGGGTAATCCGCTACTCTACAAACTGAAGGTGGGTAATCCGCTACTCTACAAACTGAAGGTGGGTAATCAGCTACTCTACAAACTGAAGGTGGGTAATCCGCTACTCTACAAACTGAAGGTGGGTAATCCGCTACTCTACAAACTGAAGGTGGGTAATCCGCTACTCTACAAACTGAAGGTGGGTAATCCGCTACTCTACAAACTGAAGGTGGGTAATCCGCTACTCTACAAACTGAAGGTGGGTAATCCGCTACTCTACAAACTGAAGGTGGGTAATCAGCTACTCTACAAACTGAAGGTGGGTAATCCGCTACTCTACAAACTGAAGGTGGGTAATCCGCTACTCTACAAACTGAAGGTGGGTAATCCGCTACTCTACAAACTGAAGGTGGGTAATCCGCTACTCTACAAACTGAAGGTGGGTAATCAGCTACTCTACAAACTGAAGGTGGGTAATCCGCTACTCTACAAACTGAAGGTGGGTAATCCGCTACTCTACAAACTGAAGGTGGGTAATCCGCTACTCTACAAACTGAAGGTGGGTAATCCGCTACTCTACAAACTGAAGGTGGGTAATCAGCTACTCTACAAACTGAAGGTGGGTAATCCGCTACTCTACAAACTGAAGGTGGGTAATCCGCTACTCTACAAACTGAAGGTGGGTAATCCGCTTGTTTTATACTCTACAAACTGAAGGTGGGTAATCAGCTACTCTACAAACTGAAGGTGGGTAATCCGCTACTCTACAAACTGAAGGTGGGTAATCCGCTACTCTACAAACTGAAGGTGGGTAATCCGCTTGTTTTATACTCTACAAACTGAAGGTGGGTAATCAGCTACTCTACAAACTGAAGGTGGGTAATCCGCTACTCTACAAACTGAAGGTGGGTAATCCGCTACTCTACAAACTGAAGGTGGGTAATCCGCTACTCTACAAACTGAAGGTGGGTAATCAGCTACTCTACAAACTGAAGGTGGGTAATCCGCTTGTTTTATACTCTACAAACTGAAGGTGGGTAATCAGCTACTCTACAAACTGAAGGTGGGTAATCCGCTTGTTTTATACTCTACAAACTGAAGGTGGGTAATCAGCTACTCTACAAACTGAAGGTGGGTAATCCGCTTGTTTTATACTCTACAAACTGAAGGTGGGTAATCAGCTACTCTACAAACTGAAGGTGGGTAATCAGCTACTCTACAAACTGAAGGTGGGTAATCCGCTTGTTTTATACTCTACAAACTGAAGGTGGGTAATCAGCTACTCTACAAACTGAAGGTGGGTAATCAGCTACTCTACAAACTGAAGGTGGGTAATCCGCTTGTTTTATACTCTACAAACTGAAGGTGGGTAATCCGCTACTCTACAAACTGAAGGTGGGTAATCCGCTTGTTTTATACTCTACAAACTGAAGGTGGGTAATCCGCTACTCTACAAACTGAAGGTGGGTAATCCGCTTGTTTTATACTCTACAAACTGAAGGTGGGTAATCCGCTTGTTTTATACTCTACAAACTGAAGGTGGGTAATCCGCTTGTTTTATACTCTACAAACTGAAGGTGGGTAATCCGCTTGTTTTATACTCTACAAACTGAAGGTGGGTAATCCGCTTGTTTTATACTCTACAAACTGAAGGTGGGTAATCAGCTTGTTTTATACTCTACAAACTGAAGGTGGGTAATCAGCTACTCTACAAACTGAAGGTGGGTAATCAGCTACTCTACAAACTGAAGGCGGGTAATCCGCTTGTTTGCTACATTCAGACATGGGTATTCCAAAATAGAAAAAACTCTGAAAATAGGCCGAGGTCCAGGGGCCGCCCAGGCCTGGGCGGGGTACAGGGGCAGAGTCACGTTGGGGGGACCAGGGGGGCAAAGCCCCCCGGAAGGAAAACGAATTTTAGCATTTTAGACCAATATTTTGATAGTTCTCGTGTAAGCAGATAATGGATAGCGAGACAATAGTATACATATGATTAAATTTTTCTCTCTCGCTGAAACGTAATTTCCTTTTCGCGGCCTGTACATTGCTTTGAAGACTGCGGTCTGTGAGCAACAGTTGATCTAGGTTTTGAACACAATTTGTAAAGCTGAATGTTGACTTTGATTGTTGTTTGTGTTTATGCAAGGCGTGTGTGGCTATGGTCTGTATGTGTGTACTTATATGCACTTGAGTTTGTGCATATGTTTGTATATAATGCAGTGTGAAAATATGTGTCAGTGTGTTGATATATAACTAGTGCACAGAAACTTTCATAGAAAGAAACAAGTCGCGTAAGGCGAAAATACAACATTTAGTCAAGTAGCTGTCGAACTCACAGAATGAAACTGAACGCAATGCAACGCAGCAAGACCGTATACTCGTAGCATCGTCAGTCCACCGCGCACGGCAAAGGCAGTGAAATTGACAAGAAGAGCGGGGTAGTACTTGCGCTGAGAAGGATAGCACGCTTTTCTGTACATCTCTTCGTTTTAACTTTCTGAGCGTGTTTTTAATCCAAACATATCATATCTATATGTTTTTGGAATCAGGAACTGACAAGGAATAAGATGAAGGTGTTTTTAAATTGATTTGGACAATTTAATTTTGATAATAATTTTTATATTTTTAATTTTCAGAGCTTGTTTTTAATCCAAATATAACATATTTATATATTTTTGGAATCAGAAAATGACAAAGAATAAGATGTACGTAAATTTGGATCGTTTTATAAAAAAAAAATTTTTCTCCAATTTTCAGATTTTTAATGACCAAACTCACTCATTAGTTTTTAAGCCACCAAGCTGAAATGCAATACCAAACCCCGGCCTTCGTCGAAGATTACTTGACCAAAATTTCAACCAATTTGGTTGAAAAATGAGAGCGTGACAGTGCCGCCTCAACTTTCACGAAAAGCCGGATATGACGTCATCAAAGACATTTATCGAAAAAATGAAAAAAACGTATGGGGATTTCATACCCAGGAACTCTCATGTCAAATTTCATAAAGATCGGTCCAGTAGTTTAGTCTGAATTGCTCTACACACACACACAGACAGACAGACAGACAGACACACACACACACATACACCACGACCCTCGTCTCGATTCCCCCCTCTACGTTAAAATATTTAGTCAAAACTTGACTAAATATAAAAACAAACACACACACACAAAACAGACCAGATAAGAAAACTTTCCAGTCTTCTTCTTCTTCTCGATCGCTCAGGCCAAACTTTCCAGGGATTATAATGATGACCGCTTTCTGTTTCTTGAACCTTGATTTTGTTTACTTGCAGTTGCGGGGTCTGAATGCATTGTTTGGACTCAAGATTCAGATATGTCTTGGAGAAAACATGATCGCCGCTCTGGCGGTAAGTGATGATGTGTCCTTTGTTCAATTTGTCTACAATGTCACCTCAGCAGAAATGACATTTTTGAGAGCTCAATCTTTGGAGTAAAGGCATTTACACATTTTTTGCTGGAGGAGTTTTATGGTAGTGTGTGCTTGCGCTTGCGTGCATGTGTTACTCAGTAAGAGAGAGAGAGAGAGACTGCAAGAGATTGCGACTTGAGTGTTGGGAGACTGATGAAAGGAAAAGAATAGCAGACATCAAGACATTAAACAACGAATGTTTTCTTCCTTTTTACGTGCCATGTTACATGTTCTTTACTTTACAGACGGGAACAGCTGTCTTCCTGGGTCCCATGCCAGCACCACCCTCACCAAAACTGTCCACACAGGTAAATAACTTTGACTGTATTAAAGGGACACGCCTTTAACAAACTGTTGGGGACACCTTCTTGGATCAGGCCAGACTTTTAAATGCGATGTCTCCATCCCTTCTCTTCGTCACATACCAAAAATCAACACCCTGATTGGTTGCTATGATGAATTGGAATTTTCTGACAAATTATTATTTTTAAGAAGTCAGTGGCTATTATGAAATTACTTCATAAACGATGGGCGAAGTGGCCCAGTGGTAAGACGTCAGCCTCCTAATCGGGAGGTCGTGAGTTCGAATCCCGGTCTCTGCCGCCTGGTGGGTTAAGAGTGGAGATTTGTCCGATCTCCCAGGTCAACTTATGTGCAGACCTGCTTAGTGACTTAACCCCCTTCGTGTGTACACGCAAGCACAAGACCAAGTGCACACGGAAAAGATCCTGTAATCCATGTCGGAGTTCGGTGGGTTATGGAAACACAAAAATATCCAGCATGCCTACTCAACGAAAGCGGAGTAAAGCTGACTATGCTCTCAGAGTATAGTGTGGGGAACCCAAAAGGGCAAACAAGCTCACACATCACCAGAATTTCTGGACCGCTGAAGAAGAAGAACTTCATAAACAAATTGCCACTGTGCACAGAGGGTGTTGATTGTTGGTACATGTCCAAGGGGAGGGGCTGTCGTATCCCATGTCCAAGGGGAGGGGCTGTCGTATCCCATGTCCAAGGGGAGGGGCTGTCGTATCCCATGTCCAAGGGGATGGGCTGTCGTATCCCATGTCCAAGGGGAGGGGCTGTCGTATCCCATGTCCAAGGGGAGGGGCTGTCGTATCCCATGTCCAAGGGGAGGGGCTGTCGTATCCCATGTCCAAGGGAAGGGGCTGTCGTATCCCATGTCCAAGGGAAGGGGCTGTCGTATCCCATGTCCAAGGGGAGGGGCTGACGTATCCCATGTCCAAGGGGAGGGGCTGTCGTATCCCATGTCCAAGGGGAGGGGCTGTCGTATCCCATGTCCAAGGGGAGGGGCTGTCGTATCCCATG
Source organism: Littorina saxatilis (assembly GCF_037325665.1). Classification (NCBI taxonomy): domain Eukaryota; kingdom Metazoa; phylum Mollusca; class Gastropoda; order Littorinimorpha; family Littorinidae; genus Littorina; species Littorina saxatilis. Next base: position 53,843,873 of record NC_090251.1, read on the forward strand.
TCCAAGGGGTGGGGCTGTCGTATCCCATGTCCAAGGGGAGGGGCTGTCGTATCCCATGTCCAGGGGAGGGGCTGTCGTATCCCATGTCCAGGGGAGGGGCTGTCGTATCCCATGTCCAAGGGGAGGGGCTGTCGTATCCCATGTAAAGCCTGGCCAGATCTTGAGATGTTGAGCTCAACTGTTTTCACCAGAAGGAGTGTGACTTAAAAGATAACAGCTACCGTATTAAAGGAATTCATCCACCTCAGAATAAATGTTTTTGTCAGTCTCAACCAATGACATTACCATGCCAGGCATGTTTAACTCATTCGGCGCGCCTCTAAATTGTCCCTCGTGTTTCCTCCCAGTGCACGATTATGACCTATTTAAAAAATAAAAATAAAAATCAACAACACAAGATTACCTTACCTATCTTACATTGTTGCAAAGTTTGAAACTTGCTCTTTTAGAAAATATGAAACATTTGAAAGAACATACCTTTTGTTGTCTTCTGGATGGATTTCATTATCGTTTACATGGAGAGGAAGGTATTTTAAGCAGCATGGACTGTGTGTGTGCATGTTGTAAAAGTAATATGTTGGCGGATAAAAGGTCCCTTTAAACCAATGCCTCGCAGAGCGCCCAATATTGCTCGCTTGAGTACTGATATGCAGATTCCGGAAACACCCTCTATACACTGTGCTACCTACGACACATATGTTTCCGTTTCTACCAGCTTCCTACAAGGTTTGAGTGTTTGCAGTTTTGTAAAACTTGCTGTGGTTACTTTGCTACGATTTGTTTAACTTTGAAACTGACAGAGTAATTTCCCATGTCACGGGAGGCAAAGTGTTAACTAACATTGAGTGCGTCTCATATTTAGGTCCAGCTGGCGACGCAGGCAGAGAGCAGAGACCTGGCCGAGCTTCAGGCCCGCATCACCGGTGTCGTTCAGCACCATCGACAGCGACTCAACACACAGAGGGCAGCGGTGGTGAGTTGTCCTGGCATTGAAGTCGCTCATGGTATACGATGGAACACCCCTTTTAAAAAAAAACAATTTAAGATTCTGTCCCTCTTAAGACCTTGGTTGTTTTTAGACTTTCTGTTCAGAACCTCTGTAAATTTACCCCCATTTTAAGACCCACTCCTTTTTAAGACTCGATTAAATTACATATCTTATCCCAACTCACATATAGCAATTTACTTCAGTTTACTCTAGGACGCTGAACTACGCTTCACCCTGGTAAGGGGGAAGTAACCCTAAAAAAAGACAACCTTGACCGGCAAAGGTCAGGGTCAGGTCGAGGCTATACCTCCCTACATGCATGGCGCAGGCATGGTCTCGCGGCCTTTTCAAGACTTGATTTTCTCACATTTGTAGAGGTCTTCAAGGGGGATTCCCCTCGACCAAACTGTAAAAATATCTGAACTTGAAAAATCCATCAGAATGATGAGCTGACTATACGCACTTTTTCTGACAAGGAGTTGTGAACTGTTACTTCTTTTTTTTGATTTTCTCATTTGTTATAAACCGGTTGAATTTGAAAAATTGTGCAACCAAAATAAGCTTATTGCTGCCTGACACAATTTTGATCGGAAAAAAAATCAAAAATACTGCCCTTCTATGAAAGTTTATTTCCCGGTCACCAGGGTATTAATTAATGAACACAAACAAGTTTCAGCCAAAAAGCAAATCATCTTGGGAACTGTTGCAGTGTTGGTGATACTATTCCTTCGACAGATACTTAATGAATGTCTGCACATCACTTTTTCTTGCCTCCAAGCTAATACTTAACAAATGTCTGCACATCACTTCTTCTTGCCTCCAAGCAGTCTGTCGAAGACGTTTGCCTGCATACGTTTCTTGTGCTCCGCTGAAAACCCAAGACCGTGGTTAATCTTGATCTTTTTGAATTTGTTGTCGATTTTCTTTCGGTCCATTCCCTGCCAGTCCAAATTCGACTCATCACTTGGCGTCTGTGAAGCTGTCTTCTTTTGTTTGGTGTTGGTGTTTTCCTTGGGTTCTGCAGCTGATGGGGTGGCTTCTTTGGAAGCTTGGAGTTTTCCCCGGTCTCGGTGTGTGCAGACTTTGAAATGTTCAGTGAAAAGCTGGTGAATATGGGCATCATCTGTGTAGAACTCTGGTTTTTTTCCAATCTGTATTAAACAAAATATGAAGAAAAAAAGCTGAGTAATACAGTTACTGAGATAGATGTTTTGTTAACAGGTATTTAGCAAAAGGTAAGATGAAGAGATCACACATAAAGCGAGCACTCGGTCACAACAACCAGTCAAACTACATTTTAACGATAAAGCAGGAGCTTTATTTTGATACGAAAAAGCATCGGATGTAATGAAAACTTAGGATTGATCGGATGGTGATTTATTTCCCCTCATATTTCCTTACAAAAATTGGTAAAATAGCAAATATTTCCAGCTTACATGAACACAATTATGATTTGTGAGCAGATCCCTCTAAATGTAGCTTCATGGCTTTTAATGTTGCTCTGGTCTTAGAAGGGGGGTTCCACTGATGAGGAATGTTGGACTCACAGCATCAGGTACATTGCAGACAGCTCCCCCCTCCAGTAAAGCCGACACCACCTCCCTCCTGTCACTCTGACAGGCCAGGTGCAGTGCCGTCATCCTGCTCGCCTGAATGCACAAGGACATTTTTTTCATTTTCATTACTTTATTGTGCCATTACTGGGGAATTCGGGTCGCTTCCTCCAAGTGGAGGAAAGCTAGCAGCAACAGAGTTTCACTACCCAGGTGTATGCGTGTTAAGGTGTAATCAGCCAACTGCACTTATGGCAGAATGACCGAGGTCTTTTACGTGCCACAGTGGTGACACGAGGATGGAACATGGATACCGTCCCTGAGTCTGCACATAAAGTTGACCCGTGTCCGTCCTGGCCCGGATTCGAACCTGCGACCTTAGGATCACAAGTTTAGTTCTCCACCAACTGAGCTACCGGGCCCCCCATACATGTTTCGTTATACCTTCCAAATAGACGATTTTCGGAAATAACTCAGTCGGGTTTGTATGGTTTGTGGAAGAGTTACCTTTTCTTGCAAAACCTTTGCCAAACATTGGAGGGGCCAATCGCTAGCGCGGGGTGTGTGTGAAACACGTGGATGGGGGTACGGGACACGCCCGTCACTATAAGTGATTGGCCTCTCTGAATGTTCGACAGAGTCAAAAAACAAGAAAGGTAGGTTGTTGGAACGTTTGTTATTGACAAAACAATACATTCACAGATATTTCGACCCAACGGTCTTTTAAGTGAACAGACAAACAAATATTCACACAAAACTTATCTTGATAGTTCTATCAGTTTACGTCCACTCGTCAGGAAGCTGAGCGAATGAATCTGTAATACAATATATCTGTGAATGTATTGTGTTGTCAATAACAAACGTTCCAACAACCTACTTTTCTTGTTTTTTGATTCTGAATTTTGGAACGTCGGCAGAAGTTTTGCAAGAAAAGGTCACTCTCCCAGTAACACATACAAATTGGTCAGAGTTATTTTTTGACTTTGTCTATATTACTGAGGCATTATACATGTACAGCAAAAACCAGCAGACTGGAAAAAAATATGAAAAAATAAACAAACTAATGGTTGATTTTAGTTTCAGATTTTGTTGCTATTGTTTTTGTTAGGTTTGTTTTTCTCAGATTTTTCTTTCTCACTTAGATTGTAAATGTACAGCACTTTGCGCAGGATGTCCCCTAAGATTGGAAGGTTACCTTAATCTCACCTTTGTTTGCCCATCAAGGTCGCAGTCTGCCAGAAGCAAAACGTTGATGACCTTGATGTGACCTTTGCTTGCTGCTAGATGTAGCGCGGTCTGGTCGTTCTGTGAGAAAAAAATAACACCACCAAGGTTTTATCTCGGAGAAGGCTGCTTAATGGACATTCCAAAATAACTCTGTCAGGTTTGTATGGGTAGTGAAAGAGTGAATACCCTTGCTTTCACGAGCCAATCACAAGCGAGGGGTGTGTTGGAAACACGTAGACAAGGAGCTCGTGTGGATTTATTTGTCCCACTAAAATCAAGGGCATTCACTCTTTCACAACCCATACAAACCCGGCAGAGTTATTTCCAAACATTGTTTATTTCTGTTATAGTTCATAACAACTTCTTGATCAATCTTCGTGAGAGCTTAGTATGAGGCTATTCTAGCATACATTCATGAGGGAGGGAGGGAGGGAGGGAGGGAGGGAGGGAGGGAGGGAGGGAGGGAGGGAGGGAGGGAGGGAGGGAGGGAGGGAGGGAGGGAGGGAGGGAGAGAGAGAGAGAATAATGTCAGTGCACCTAATGTCATGGAAATTTGTAAATAAAACGAACAATGTTATAGTCTTTCCAACCAGTCAACCAACTAACTGAGCAACTAACATACCAACCACCAGTGAAAACCATTTGCATACATTTGAAAGAATGTTTTTTTCACATCTTCTTCTTCAAGTTTTAAAGAATATAAGGCAAATTGTGTAAACATGATGACAGTGATCAGTCACACAAACAATAAGAAGAAAGTCCTACCCTGTCTCGCTGCAGGAAGTCTACATCCTCTTCAATCAGCTGTTGAGCCAGGTCAGCGTTGCCACAGTAACACGCTCGCCACAGCTGGAGAACATCAAGGTCCTCTCCCATCATCAGTCTCACCTGCTGATTCTATTATGTCTCCACTCTTTAGGCTGAGAATCTGTTTCAGAACGTGTTCTGTTATTGCACTTTTTAAGGCAGCCATACTTTCGATTTCGGGGGATTACATCAAGTCAAATATTATACTGTAACAATAGGACTGTACTGACAGGTTGACGATATATTTTTTTTACAAGGTTTTAGCATGAAAACTGGACAATTAATACTGGAAGTTTTTAGAAAAAGACAGCTGGTCCATTGCCAAGTTCAAGAATGAATGCACTTCTGCTAAAAATGGAAAATGTATCTCCAAACTTCCGTCTTTACAGCATTGCTAACTGCCAGGTTTGGAAAAACAACATGCCAGATCTGCAATCTGCAATATATGACAGGGCTGTGAAATTGTCCATATGCAATAGACCTTTTCGGTATCTGAGCAGCTCTCGCGAGACACGCTCTTTGTTATGCTTTGAACATCGCGAGAACTTCGAACCTTGGCTTGTGCAGCTCGCACGAGATCGCTGTACCGCATGCTTTGCTATGCTCTGAAGTTTGCGAGAGATTACGAGAGCTTGGAATACCGATAGGGTCTATACAGTGGAACCTAGCTGTTAAGACACCTGTTTTAAGACTTCTCCCTCATAAGACCGTGTTTTTCAGAGTTTCTGTTCATTTAATTTAACATCGGTTAAGGCCTGTCCATACACTCCCGGCCGACCCTGTCCACATTTGACTTATGCTCAAAACGGCCCCGTTGGGCGCCCCGCAGCGTGCCATGATCGCGAAGCGTTATTTGCAGAAGAATAGCGCGTGTTCTAATTTCTATGACACAGACATAGAACGACGGAAATTTGACCAATCAGAGCAAACCAGAGCGATGACGTCAGCCGCTCGCGGCGCGGCTGTCGAATGCAACTGAACCTTCTTGTCAGGTGACCCGCTTGACTGATACCGCGTTGTGAAAAGAATCGTCGATGTGTGGCCACTCGGCAAATCCCGCGCGACGCACAAAACGGCCTGCGGCGCATAGAGCGTAAAACGGCGTCCAAGTCTGGACAGGGCTTAAATGTCCGTCCTTTTTAAGACTTTGCCCTTTTTAAGACCTGATCTTCTCAAATTATTTGAGTTCTTTAATGGGCCCGTTTCCACTTTATGATTGTAATACATGTATTTGTATTTTACATGCCTGTCATCTTGTGGTTTACTTTTTCCAAACCAGTAAGCAATACTCTAATGACAGACGCAGAGACACAAAATAACAGGGTTATCACATAACAAAATGGCAAAAGTCCAATTGTCAGAATGAGCTATGATAAAGGGTTGATCTAAAGTTAAATACTTAAACTGTGATTCACACAAATTTCTGAACACAAGTTCAAGATACTACAAGTCAAAAAGTAGTGCTACTTAGTGTTTAAGAAATGATATGACTTTGCACTAAAGATACAAATTGGAGATTGCCAATCAATCAATCAACAAATATATATACAAGAGAGAAAAAATCAGCAAAGAAAACTTGTTGAATGTTAATTGTTATGTAGGTAGCATCTAGAAGGGGAAACAACAACACAACATAAGCAATCTTAATACATGTAAAAGTCACATTTCCAAAGATGACACCACATTTTCTAAGATTATAATTTAAAATTTTACTCAACAATAACAGTCAGGAACAAAACAAAAGAGATTTGTATTACAATTTACTTACTCTGAAATGGAGATGTCTAGCTTTCCGTGGTAAAAGCAGAGTGATCGAGACACTTACACTACCATGTACTGCCTATGCAGACTTAATAACAATGCTCGAGCCTTGCTACCCTCCCTGCTTTGAACACAAAAGGTTTCTCATTCGGTCTGCTAGCTAGTATAGGAGGGTATAAACCAGAGGAGACTAGTTCAAACACTGCACAAAATAAGTTGTTGAAAGGATTCAATCTGGCTTTCTTTCTACTGAACAGTGGAACCCCTCTACGACCCCCTCCGCCCATTTTTGATAAATCCAAAGTCTGAGAAAATCAGGTATTAATACAGTGGAACCCCCCTTTTAAGACCTCCAAAATGCTTAGAAAATTGGGTCTTAAAAAGGAGGGAGTTTTAAAATGGGGGTAATTTTACAGAGGTTATAAACAGAAAATCTGAGAAAACAAGGTCTTAAAAAGGAGGGAATCTTAAATCAGGGATCTTAAAAGGGGGGTTCCATTGTATGAGGAAGCAGTCTTAAATTGGCGGTCAATTTAGGAAGGTAATTGGAACAGAAAATCTGAAAAAAAAGCATGGTCTAACAAGAAAGGGAGTCTTAAATTGGGGGTCTTAAATTGGGGGTCTTAAATTGGGGTTTTTAAAAGGGGGTTGCACTGTACTGGATATACACGCCTGTGTCCACACCGGAGGGAATGCCTTTGACTTGCTCTGGGCACTGTACTGGATATACACGCCTGTGTCCACACCGGAGTGAATGCCTTTGACTTGCTCTGGGCACTGTACTGGATATACACGCCTGTGTCCACACCGGAGTGAATGCCTTTGACTTGCTCTGGGCACTGTACTAGATATACACGCCTGTGTCCACACCGGAGGGAATGCCTTTGACTTGCTCTGGGCACTGTACTAGATATACACGCCTGTGTCCACACCGGAGGGAATGCCTTTGACTTGCTCTGGGCACTGTACTGGATATACACGCCTGTGTCCACACCGGAGGGAATGCCTTTGACTTGCTCTGGGCACTGTACTGGATATACACGCCTGTGTCCACACCGGAGTGAATGCCTTTGACTTGCTCTGGGCACTGTACTGGATATACACGCCTGTGTCCACACCGGAGGGAATGCCTTTGACTTGCTCTGGGCACTGTACTGGATATACACGCCTGTGTCCACACCGGAGGGAATGCCTTTGACTTGCTCTGGGCACTGTACTGGATATACACGCCTGTGTCCACACCGGAGGGAATGTCTTTGACTTGCTCTGGGCACTGTACTGGATATACACGCCTGTGTCCACACCGGAGGGAATGCCTTTGACTTGCTCTGGGCACTGTACTGGATATACACGCCTGTGTCCACACCGGAGGGAATGCCTTTGACTTGCTCTGGGCACTGTACTGGATATACACGCCTGTGTCCACACCGGAGGGAATGCCTTTGACTTGCTCTGGGCACTGTACTGGATATACACGCCTGTGTCCACACCGGAGGGAATGCCTTTGACTTGCTCTGGGCACTGTACTGGATATACACGCCTGTGTCCACACCGGAGGGAATGCCTTTGACTTGCTCTGGGCACTGTACTGGATATACACGCCTGTGTCCACACCGGAGGGAATGCCTTTGACTTGCTCTGGGCACTGTTGTTTCTGTTCATGGTGATAGTGAAAACATGCGCAGAGAGTCTCTGATATTGCGAAACTTCTTCAACTTCTTTTTTTGTTCGTGAGATAGAGAGAGAGACAGAGACAGACAGACAGACAGGCAAGAGGCTGACATGTCAATCTTTTTACCACAGACAGCTAACACATGACACACACACAATTAACAGATACATATATCTGATATACAATACATTTTGGGCACCAACCTTCAGAAAAATCCCACAAATGCGAATTCAAAGGGTTGAACTCTGAGTGTGTCTGTGCGTTTCCCTTTCACGAAGTTAAGAAGCTTTGGCTTGAATTCAATTACAGCTTTTTTCCACTATCAGTCAAGTTTGAATTGCCCAAGTACACATAATGTCCGGACAGCTGAGTGATTTAATAGCGGAACCAGATCTCTGAAAGGATACCACTGAGAGTTCAGTCAGTGTAAGTATAAGGGGGGCAGTTGATTTATGATTTGTTTGCATATGGTCTTAGTCACTCAGTCAGTGATATACTACTTAAAGTGGTTCGTTTATTACTTGTAGCCAATTCTTGAGCTGTAAAACCAACTTGCAGTGTCTTAGCTGACCAGGGCAAAAGTTCCCGTCACTCCAAGAAAGTCATATCGTGATCCCTTCTGTACACGAATGCTGGATGCAATTGCTTTGTGAACAATTATGCAGTAGCTTTATTTTTGATAGCAAAGGTTATGATTGGGTTGTATGCAGATTGATTGTTATTTTGAGCAATTACTGCTAGTACATTTTTCTCTGTATCAATCAATCAATCAATGAGTCTTATATCGCGCATATTCCGTGGGTACAGTTCTAGGCGCTCTGCAGTGATGCCGTGTGAGATGAAATTTTATACGGCCAGTAGATTGCAGCCATTTCGGCGCATATTTACCTTTCACGGCCTATTATTCCAAGTCACACGGGTATAGGTAGACAATTATTAACTGTGCCTAAGCAATTTTGCCAGGAAAGACCCTTTTGTCAATCGTGGGATCTTTAACGTGCACACCCAATGTACTCATTTGACAAACTATGCGGTTTAAAGTGTCAGTCAACTTAGTCTACAGTCACCAATCTTCTTCTTCTTCAGCGTTCCAGAATTTTCTGGTTACGTGGGAGCTCGTTTGCCCATTTGGGTTCCCCACACTATACTCTGAGAGCATAGTCAGCTTCACTCCGCTTTCGTTGAGTAGGTATGCTGGGTATTTTTGTGTTTCCATAACCCACCAAACTCCAACCTGGATTACTCACGAAAGGCCAAGTCACTAGCAGGTCTGAACATAAGTTGACCTGGGAGATCGGAAAAATCTCCACTCTTAACCCACCAGGCGGCAGCGACCGGGATTCGAACTCACGACCTCCCGATTAGGAGGTCGACGTCTTACCACCATGCCACTGCGCCCGTCGAGTCACTTGTTAAACAGCATTCACAGACTTGTTGCTAGCATTCTTCCATCTGATTAAATTGAAGGGCGAGAAACCCTTATTCGAGCCCTGCTTTTATCCACCAAATCAAAGCCTTTGTTTTGTTTAGTTCATGCTGAGAGAAGAAGAACACTGAAAACAGCAGATGCATGTACACAATACATTTTATTTTAGAAAGTTTCTTTAAACGCCTGAATTTCTCTATGAGATAATAAAGTATTCTTATTCTTATTAAACAAGCTTATCCTGTTTTTGTGAAACGTGTACATAAGTAAAACATGTGTGTGGTGATGGTGTAATTCCATTCTTTCTATCATACCATCCTGAAGAAGGCAGTGGCATGCCGAAATATTGATTTAAACGTACCTAACCTGGTTACTGGTGTGTTTTCCTTTTATTTAAATGTATGAAGGAAGTAAGAAAGCAATTTGTTCTTGCTGTGTGTTTGACAGATAGACATGACCAATGGCGACAGCAATTCACTGAACGCGGCATCAGACGACAGTGACGAAGATCAGTCGGACGCAGAAACTTTCATCAACAACAAGGATACCTTTGTCTTGGAGGTAAAATTGTTGACAGTTTGGATGTGGAAGTTAAGTTGTTTATTACTTTTGTCTCAGAGGGAAAATTGTTTGCCTAACATATGTTGGCCATCTTGAGCTAAGCTGTTTGTGATTGAAGTTCAACTTAAAGTTAAAGGATCTCCCGTATCAGTGTATGCTTGAATACAAGTCCAAATGTCATCTTTGTTCAAATGTATTTATATTGCAATTAAATACAGTTTTGTTCCCAAATTATTTGCACTTCCATAATGCTGTACAAAGGAGCTGGATTACATATGAATGATGTCACGCGCTTTCCTTCTTTGCCACTACTAAAGCAAACGTGTGCAAGATCGTATGTTACACGCTTTGGAGCATGTGCAAGAACGGATTCAAACTCGAAATCGTCCCTCCAAAAGCCCCACAATGCACACACGACTTTTATTTCTCTTGCTGTTATCGTTTCTTCTCTTTACAAATTCTTCAACGCTGAGAATACTGAAAACGGCATCCCAGACGACAGTACTGTTTTCATACGCGAATTTATAGCTGCCTTTGGAAAGTGGCTCGCTCAGGAGGCCTGTTAGTCTGAATCTAGAAGGACAGAGTTCTGAACATAGATGACAAAGATCCCGAAAAGAACAAACATTTCGCGGATGCAGACACAGAAAGACGTCATGAAGAATGCGATGCTTCAAAAGATACAGACTGTGACGATGACTGTGACGTCATTCACATATACCGAGACGTCATTCATAGCTGTTCGGTCACTTCCGTCAAAAAGTAGATCTCTCCACAATGGCTGCTCCTGTGTTTAGGTTTGTCAAGCTTGAGTACGCAAAACGTGTTTGTTCTCTCCTCTGTTGAAGCTGTGAGACATAAATTCTATTCCGACTTGGTTGTGTGACAGAGTTTTCTTCCACACTCGATTAGCTGATGTCTAACTCAGCCTCACGGCTTCGTTAGACAATCAACGTAATCTCGTATGGAAGAAAACGTCTGTCACACGACCAAGTCTGAATAGCAGGTATTATTGTATGTCTGCTGTATTTTGATACTCAAGTTACATGCCCGGGTGAAGGCATCATTCTCAAAAAGGAGGAATAACAAATTGTGTTATGTGTATTTTTTGGGTACAGATTGACGATCCCAAGGATGAAATTCTGGCTCTGGTACTACGGGATTCCACCCCACCTGACGGCTTTGAGGTGTGCAACACCCAGCTTCCACCTGGCATTCCACCGTCAAGAATAGCCAGCCATGCACAGGTAGGTCTTTCCGTAGACAAAAAGGAACGCAGGGTCCCTTTTAAAACACCCTGATTTAAGACACACCCCCCCCCCCCCCCCCCACCCTTTTAAAACTTTTTTTGAATTTGTTTTTGTATTGATGTTCTGTTCATATTCTATGTACAATGTATTTACCTCCATTTTAAGACCGATTCCTGCCTTTTAGGACTGTTTTTAATTGCTATTTTGTTTTTTGTTTTCTTTATTTTTTCTCCAGAGTACATGTACATGCATCCACCAGGAGAGTCTTCAGTAATATGTAGTTTGTGTTAGGCCATTTAAGGCAGGTCAGGTCATCTCAGAATACTTGGGTACTTAGCTCGAGGGAGACTGTAGAAGTAGCCCTGTATGGAGGGGAGGGGGGGGGGGGTGGTGGTGACTTAATATGCTGCCAGGAGTCAATGCTAATGTTTACAATGCCCTTGCTACAGTAGAACGCTCAGGCTTCAGACTTACAATCTCACACACACACACACACACACACACACACACACACACACACACACACACACACACACACACACACACACACACACACACACACACACACACACAGGCACACACACACACACACACACACACACACACACACCTTGCTCCCTGATTTAAGCGTTTGTTTTCCTAGATTTTTTGGGTCATATTATAGTGGAACCCCCCTTTTGAGACCTCAACAAATCTGAGAAAACAAGGTCTTAATAAAAAGGAGGGAGTCTTAGATTGGGGGGCCTTAAAAAAAGTGGGTTCCACTGTACAAGGTTTGTATATTCATCTCAATGTTAAGACTCCCTCTCTTTTAAAACATGATTATCTAACATTTTTGGCGGTCTTGAAAGTTGGGTTCCATTGTATAATTATTATATCAATCATTGTTGTCTGCCTCCTAATCGGGAGGTCGTGAGTTCGAATCCCGGTCGCTGCTGCCTGGTGGGTTAAGAGTGGAGATTTTTTTGATCTCCCAGGTCAACTTATGTGCAGACCTGCTGGTGACTTAACCCCCTTCGTGTGTACACGCAAGCACAAGACCAAGTGCGCACGGAAAAGATCCTGTAATCCATGTCAGAGTTCGGTGGGTTATAGAAACACGAAAATACCCAGCATGCCTTCCCCGAAATCGGCGTATGCTGCCCGAATGGCGGGGTAAAAACGGTGATACACGTAAAAATCCACTCGTGCTGAAAACATGAGTGAACGTGGGAGTCTAAGCCCATGAACAAAGAAGAAGAAGAATCGTTGTTGGTTCCATGGTATATTATTATATTTATCGTTGTTGCAGATGTTTACCCAGATGGCCCAGATTCGCTACCTACCGAACATCAACACCAAACTGGAGTTCGCTGACATCTTCGACATGCTGCTTAGGGTAATCTTGCCATTGAGACATGTTGTCAGATTTAAAGTCCCAAGAGTCAGATTAAAATTTCTTCGTGAGCATTTGAGAGCCAACTTAATGGTGCATGGATAATGTGTTGATCTGTACAAATAAGTGAATAAAAAGACAGTAAAGGAAGAATAAGTGCATGAGCGGTATTCTTGTAACACACAATTCTGTTACAAAATTGAGTAAAATTACACTTAAAACAGAAACATAATCTTTGAAACAATGTCAATTATAGTTCAACCTGCACTGGCAACCACCTTGATAACAACCAGCTACCCATTAAAACCGCCCCAGAGGATCCCAGACCAATTATTTGCCATGTAATTCACCTTTTTATAATGACCACCTGTCCATGTGACATTCACTTTTAGGTGGTCCCTTGGCTGGTCAAAACGGACAGGTGCAATTGTATTATTGTAAAACTGTCGTTCATGAAATATGTTGGCAGAGACTCTATTGTGAAGAAATGTATCCTTAAAATGGGAACGCAGAGGAAGAAGAAGAAAAAGTATCCTTAACTCATTGTCTCCCAGGTACGGATATATCCGTACCCACATATAATTATGGCTCTATCTGACCACGTACGGATATATCCGTTCCCACATATATGGCTCTATCTGACCACGTACGGATATATCCGTACCCACATATATGGCTCTATCTGACCATGTACAGATATATCTGTACCCACATATATGGCTCTATCTGACCACGTACGGATATATCCGTACCCACATATATGGCTCTATCTGACCACGTACGGATATATCCGTACCCACATATATGGCTCTATCTGACCAGGTACGGATATATCCGTACCCACATATAATTATGGCTCTATCTGACCACGTACGGATATATCAGCTCAGACTGTTAGCTTCAGTCGCTTCCTGTAACGTCGATCTAACGCCTGCATTCCAGCGTGTTGATACACAGTTGCTAACACAGTTACTACTATTCTGAGTGACCTGCTGCAGCACAACTACTCTCGGCTAAAAACAACTTGGTCAAAATAGGTGGGGTAGAAAGTGTTGCAAGACTGTGGTCTCCTTTTCCTTGTTCTTCTTGTTAAGCAGCCACCCTGTGTATCTGGAAGTTTGTGTTGTACTGTGTGGTGACAGGTCGTCAGGCCAGTGTAGTCATCTTTCTGATTGGATTGTGTTTTGTGATGGCGTGTGCAGAGAATCTGTTTCAAGCTGCGGAGACTTGCGCCGTGTTGTCTGACAGATCTCAACTTTCACATGGAGATCCCTGATGAGGATGAGGTTCAGGTGAGGAACTTGTGAAGATGAGGTTCAAGAATTTAGGGATAGGATTTGTACGCAGATCTGTATAGATTACTTCATACACATTTCTGTCAGTGTATTAAGCACAACATTTTTAATGTTCAAATTGTAGAAATTTCTTGATATGCTGACTGTTAGCAAATGATAACACGTCTCAAAATGATATCAGTATGAGCCCGCACGCTCATCAATCAATCAATCAATCAATGAGGCTTATATCGCGCATATTCCGTGGGTACAGTTCTAGGCGCTCTGCAGTGATGCCGTGTGAGATGAAATTTTATACGGCCAGTAATTGCAGCCATTTCGGCGCATATTTACCTTTCACGGCCTATTATTCCAAGTCACACGGGTATAGGTAGACAATTATTAACTGTGCCTAAGCAATTTTTGCCAGGAAAGACCCTTTTGTCAATCGTGGGATCTTTAACGTGCACACCCGCTCATGCTAGCTGATACCCATTTTCTCAACATGTCTGTTACCATTTGCTAACAGTCAGCATACATTTATTAGAAATAACTTATAGTACTGTAAATGTTGTACAGTCAACCCAAATGATGTTGATTGTTTGCGTTGTGTGTTGAGATTGCGGTGACGGGGTGCTGCCTGACGCTAGGAGAGCCACAGACCCAGAACACCGCCCTCCTCACCTTGCCCTCCACCGCCCCCTCCAGCAAACGAGCCTCCCCCAGACCTCCAGGTAAGCATTGGGCTTTGTGTCCTATCAGCTGCGTCTTTGTCCCTGTAATTCTACACACACGCACACCTGTATGCATGCACAGACACACACAGACACAGAGACATACACAGACACACACACACACACACAGACACACACACACACACACACACACACACACACACACACACACACACACACACACACACACACACACACACACACACACACACACACAGATAGAATATGTTTGCCTTTACTTAAAAATGTGTGTCAGTAAATCATTCCCAATCACTACTAATATAATCCTTTGCAGATAAAATTCCTTTAAATTATTTTAGAATGCAGTCATATTTTCCTGTTCTTCACATTTTGTGTGTACCCCATGAGTTTTTTTGTATTGTAAGTTTTTTGTGGTGGTATTGTTGATACTTTAAGGCACCGGTCAAGAGGAGATGATGTTTAACATGGAAGTGGAGGCAGACAAGGAGCCGTCAAGTTCTGCCAGTGTTACCCGCACTCAGCCTCCGTCATTTAATGTTCCTGGTAAGTTAGCGTTCCTCATTACACAGTACCTAAAGAACGTGAAAAATCAGGTGAAATAGTTTAAGAAAGAGATACGTAGAATGTACAAAAGTGGTGACCACGAGGTGTGAATAATATTCACTGTTTGTGCCCAGGAAATAGTGAGTTTATTTGCGTTTAGGCCTAAAAAAAAATAGGTGTGGTTACGGTAACCCGACCTACCGTATTTTTAGGGGCCGACCCTATAACTTTTTATTACATTTGTCACACAAAAAACAAAACAAAAAAAAAACGAGTGCAGAAAACGCAATGAAAGCGACAGCGCTCGAGTCGCACACTTATTTCCCTGTCGAGTAGGTTTAATTTGTACACATTAGAAAACAAAGTTTAAACAAATAAAGTGATTGCCTACCTTCCTACCCTATTTTTTTTGGCTATGTTACCTTAACCACACCTATTTTTGTTTTTGGCCCTATGTGTCTGTCTGTCTGTCTGTTTGTCTACAAGATGCTTACATTGTCATGGACATTTGTATTGTTTTCAGGTCTAAGACAGAGCAAGATTTACGAAAGACGTAAAGGACAACCAGTAAGTTGATTTTTCTTTGATTGGAAGGTGGAACCACAAGGATTAAAAAAAGATTTTGTTAGACCTCATTTTTGTTATTTTTTTGTTCATGCCTTCCTAATCTTTTCTTCTTTTTTTGTTGTTGAACATTTTGATTCACTTTAACGGAGGAACTACTCTTAATAATTATATCCATTTAAAGATAACAGAGACATTCAACATTTCTAATGTTATGTGTGTGTGTGTGTGTGTGTGTGCATGCATGTGTGTGGGTGTGTGTGCTTTAGGCTTGGAAATGCACACATGGATCAGGTTGTCATTCTGTTTATTCTTTCAAACGAAATATTCCCTTGAGATGGAATTTTAGTCCACCATCTTTTCTGATCTTTTCCCGTCAACCAGAAAATGCCACAAAGATTACAAGGGGTAGAGTTGACTCCCCTGCCGGCTGTGATTGGCGGGAAAATCGTGAAGTATCTGGGCAACTACAACTTCTTCCTCATCAGAGAAAGCACATCTGTCAAGGAGGTATAACGTTGTGCTGACATTTATTTTTTATTTTTATAATAAGTTTGATTTGTTCACTCCTGTGTTTTTATGTGTATGAATTTTTTCCTGTTTCCGTAAGAGGGCTGTGATTTTATTCTCTGATATTTGTTTATTATTTTGTGCATTTAAAGAAAAAAATTTTGAACCGTCGGAACGTTTTGTGGTGGAATTAAAACTGTTAGGCATTCTGAGAATACCTTCTTCTGATTATGATGATGATAATGATGGGAGTGATGATGATGATGATGATGATGATGATGATGATATTCATGGTGTTTCAGTGCGGTGGGCTAGCAGGCTTCATGCAGTGTTTCATCGGAGAGATGATGGCCATTGTGAGAGGTCACGTGTCTGCTCTTGGAGGCAATGCTCTGGTGGGCTATCAGATGAGTCACTGCGTGCTGTTCAGCAACCTCCACAAGAACCAGGTTGGTGGAGGTGGCCATTTCTTCGTGGAGAGTAGGGTGGGAGGGGGGGGGGGGGGCTGTGATGCCTTGCTTTTTGACTCACATGCGAAGCAAAAGTGAGTCTATGTACTCACCCGAGTCGTCCGTCCGTCCGTCCATCCGGAAAACTTTAACGTTGGATATTTCTTGGACACTATTAAGTCTATCAACACCTGATGTGGCCTGATGGTGTATGGTTACAAGATCTCAAAAAACATGTGCGGCAACTTGACCTCACTTCAAGTTCAAGGTCACAGGGGCCGTAATTGTTGTCTTAAAAACGACCGTTTTTCACATTTTCGCATTTTTTTCTGAAGTTATCGAGAATGGCAACCTTAGCTATGTATGCTATACAGGGCAATGTAAGCCCTATCTTTGGACACCAGTTTGGTTGACCTTGCTTCAAGGTCAAGGTCGCAAGGGTCCTTTAAAGTTGGATTGTATACATATTTTGAAGTGACCTTGACCCTGAACTATGGAAGATAACTGTTTCAAACTTAAAAATTATGTGGGGCACATGTTATGCTTTCATCATGAGACACATTTGGTCACATATGATCAAGGTCAAGGTCACTTTGACCCTTATGAAATGTGACCAAAATAAGGTAGTGAACCACTAAAAGTGACCATATCTCATGGTAGAAAGAGCCAATAAGCACCATTGTACTTCCTATGTCTTGAATTAACAGCTTTGTGTTGCATGACCTTGGATGACCTTGACCTTGGGTCAAGGTCAAGGTCACATGTATTTTGGTAGGAAAAATGTGTAAAGCAGTTCTTAGTGTATGATGTCATTGCTAGGTTTAGTTATGTAAAGGTCAAGGTCAAGCATGTGAGTCGTATGGGCTTTGCCCTTCTTTTTTGATGTGGATTATTCAGGCATGAGATTTTACCGCTGCAGGATTGCACGCATTTTGAAAGCTACAAAGATCAATTGCTTGAGATACCCAGATTGCATGATTTTGGATCATTAACTCATAGAGTTGTACTCCCATGATCGCACAGAAGGGGCATCATTTGAGAAAGAGAAAATGAAAGTTTTACGCCCTCACGGCAAAGCCATTAGGGGCATGTTACACGGGAAAACCCGGCTTTGTATGAAAATAAAAAATAAAAATGCGGGGGGGGGGGGGGGGGATGATGTAGACAGCAGGCTGCCGGCTGCTAGAGGAGACATGAATAGGGCTAGGGACCGGGTTGGGTCGACTTGGGTCAGTGCTGAAATGGTTACTTTTTTGGCTGTTGGCTGGAGGCTTCATATTTTTGCAAGCATGTATTCGTGTTTCCAAGGCCTGAGGCTTTCGCTGTGACCCTGGGATCTTTATCGTGCGCATGCGTGCACACGGGGGTGTTCGAACACCGATGAGAGTCTGCACAAAGTTGACTCTGGGACACACATCCCGCACCGAACTTGGGGGTTGAACCCACGCTGATAGTAACAACCGGTTTTAAAGCCAGCGCCTCTACCGACTGGGCAAACTCCCCCCCCCCCCAATTTGTTGGGGTCAAGAAGTTCCATGGAGGGCGGGGGGTATGGAGTAACACATAGTGTTTTGCTCAGAACATTCCCACCCATGCAGAGCCGCGCTATGGGTACGCATTACCGTGAAGCTGGCAGTCAGTGCTACCAAATGTCGTCTGTGTCTACCACTCGGTGGTGACTTAATGTGGGTCTATGTAAGCAGATGCCAGCATCATTTGGATAATTCAGTGTTTTTGACTCACATGCGAAGCAAAAGTGAGTCTATGTACTCACCCGAGTCGTCCGTCCGGACGTACGTCCGTCCGGACGTCCGTCCGTCCGTCCGGAAAACTTTAACGTTGGATATTTCTTGGACACTATTCAGTCTATCAGTACCAAATTTGGCAAGATGGTGTATGATGACAAGGCCCCAAAAAACATACATAGCATCTTGACCTTGCTTCAAGGTCAAGGTCACAGGGGCCATAAATGTTGCCTAAAAAACAGCTATTTTTTACATTTTTCCCATTTTCTCTGAAGTTTTTGAGATTGAATACCTCACCTATATATGATATATAGGGCAAAGTAAGCCCCATCTTTTGATACCAGTTTGGTTTACCTTGCTTCAAGGTCAAGGTCACAGGAGCTCTTCAAAGTTGGATTGTATACATATTTTGAAGTGACCTTGACCCTGAACTATGGAAGATAACTGTTTCAAACTTAAAAATTATGTGGGGCACATGTTATGCTTTCATCATGAGACACATTTGGTCACATATGATCAAGGTCAAGGTCACTTTGACCCTTATGAAATGTGACCAAAATAAGGTAGTGAACCACTAAAAGTGACCATATCTCATGGTAGAAAGAGCCAATAAGCACCATTGTACTTCCTATGTCTTGAATTAACAGCTTTGTGTTGCATGACCTTGGATGACCTTGACCTTGGGTCAAGGTCACATGTATTTTGGTAGGAAAAATGTGTAAAGCAGTTCTTAGTGTATGATGTCATTGCTAGGTTTAGTTATTTGACATTCGTCAAGGTCATGTAAAGGTCAAGGTCAAGCATGTGAGTCGTATGGGCTTTGCCCTTCTTGTTTAAATGCTGGTGTTTGGGGTTTGGAAACAATTCAGGATTTTTTTTTTTTTAACATATCTGTTTTTACAACTTCATAATCTCATGCGTGATGAAATTTTGTTTTTGTTTTCTAGGCCCAGTGTCTGATCAATGTATGCGGTGACGCCGTACAGGCGAACTACGACAACGAACCGGTATCGGCAGACCCTCTCCTCACTGCTGACATCTCCTGACCATAGTTGCGAGGCTGATCTGTGAAACTTTAGGTTGAGGGCCTATAAATGTATGTGTGTGTTTGTCTGAACAGGCATGCATGTGTGTTTGGACTTGGATAAGCTTATAAGATCTACATGTGACTATCTGTGTGTACGGTTGTCAGCAGACACGTTGTACAGTGCTGGGATCTCTAACTATGGTTGGTGGAGTGATCTGTGAACCTTTTGAGTTAGGGCCTAGTGTGTCTGTCTGTGGTCATGGGATGTCGTTTGTGTGTACACACATGTGTGTGTGTGTGTGTGTGTGTGCGCACACGGGTATGCAGATGTGCATTTGTGTCCGTATGTGTGTTTGATGCTGTCAGTGAGCTTGGACTTGACATAAGGTTACATCTTCATGTGAATATTTATGTGTCCGACCATGGGGATATTTGGTGTAGATTTATACAAACAATTTTGTTATCTTTAACTGTGTTGGCTAAAAGGATTACTTTTTTCTGTTTTTGGTTTTGTTGCAAAACCAGCTCATATCAATCAAAGGTTGTTCAATGTTTTCTTTGAACAGAATTAAAGTGCTAAGGAATTTCAATGTGTACAATGTATATTATGGAACTGACACTCAGTGTTTTCACACGTAAGAATTCAGTACAGTAATTATTGCCATATGATATTTATATAAATCATTTCTGTCCATATGTGCTGAAATACAGATTTTGAGCGTCGGTCGAGTTTAATTAGACAGTTATTGCTAAATGCTTAAGACTATGCAGATTGTTTTATTTACTGTGCACAAATAGTAATATAAAAGATTATTTATGCAGACTCATTTTGGGCATACCTTTTGGGATACTTTTTTGTTTGTATCTCTAAGAATGTTTGTTCCCCGAGTTCAAAGAGTTAAATAGTCCAGGGAATTATATTTTTGTTACTTGTTATCTTGTATTGAAGGTTCTTGATGCATTGATTTTGTTTGTTTGTTTGTTTGTTTGTTTTCTCTTGAAAACAGTATTGTGTCACAGAGATGTCAATTTCATGAGCAGAATGTTTTGTTTTCTTCTTTTGTACATGGATAAGTTTGAATGATATTTTGCCTTGTAGGTTCATGTTGTATTGACTGTAAGAGTATACATGCTTTCCACTAAGTATCAAATTGTAGTATTTGATGCTACATGTACCACACTAACGATTGACATTTGGTACCACACTCACAATCACAGTAATCGCGAGACATGGTTGGACCAGCTTTTTGCATGTGGAACCAAAAAAAGTTTGTGTGTTACAATTTGTTTATGTACTCCAGTACAAGAGCTTGACAGAAAGAAAGAATTGTTGCACTGGTTGAGACTCCTTGACAAACATGCATAATATGCATGCTTGCATTACATTCTGGAATAGACCAATTCCGAAAATAACTGTCGGGTTGTGAAAGAGTGAATGCCCTTGCTTTTTACTTGGACAAACATTGGAGGGGCCAATCACTAGCGAGGGGTGTGTGTGTCTGAAACTCTTTGACAGGTGCACGTTTGAAGCTATTTGTCAGAGGAAAAGCAAGGGTATTCACTCTTTCACAACTCATACAAACCCGACAAGAGTTATTTCTGAAAATCGTCTATTATCAGGAAACATGGCCGACGGTAGATGCTTGTCTGAATTTTTGTAAACATTCATTCACTCAAAGTCATTTTGTCTGTGATAACCAGCGTTTTTACGAGTAAAGGGACATTCGTAAAATGGTGACACAAGTTTGCCCTAAAGGTTTACATTTCAGTTTTGTATGCAAATGAGACTCAGATGTGTGAATATCCCAGACTGTTGTTGCCAAATCATGCAATTTTTTCATTTATGGTAAATTTTCCTCTGTGTTAAAAAGTGCACAAATAATTGGAGTTTATAAGTTACATGATATTTTTTTTTTATATGTATTAGTTAAATTAAGGGCATGCGAACAAGCTGATTTTCTTTCTTGGGAGATATATGTCAAGATGTGCACTGTTATTGGATTTCATATTTTTTGTAACATGATGTATTCCCGTGTACGAGGGTCGTACGTGTATTACTGGTACATAGTAGAGTTTTATTTATTATTACATGTATATTTCATTCAGTTACAGTGTATGTTCACTGAACGAGTTATACTCAAAGAATATTGTTTGTTTGTGTGTGTGTGTGTATGCATGCTTGTGTGTGTGTACGTGCTGGTGTGTGCGTGTGTGTTATATTTTTGCAAGCGTATTAGCTCCCTTGAGAATCTAGTCAGATGTTGGTGTATTTAATACGCAGCATTTTTGTAACTTGAGGGCAGTTCATTTTCATGTAGAAAATCTTGATTTTCTGTTTTTTGTTGATTGGTGGGTTTTTTTTCCAATATCTTTCAGGCATAAAACTTGTTTATATTTTGTTAGCTTGCTGCTTGAAGTTCCCTGTCTGTTGTCCTTGCAAGGTTGTTGTTATTGTTGTTTCATTACTGCAGTGTTCCTCATTGATCACACTTTCTTCTTCTTCTTCTTCAGCGTTCCAGAATTTTTTGGTTACGTGTGAGCTCGTTTGCCCATTTGGGTTCCCCACTCTGTACTCTGAGAGCATATATAATCAGCTTCACTCCGCTTTCGTTGAGTAGGCATGCTGGGTATTTTCGTGTTTCCATAACCCACCGAACTCCGACATGGATTACAGGATCTTTTCCGTGCGCATTTGGTCTTGTGCTTGCGTGTACACACGAAGGGGGTTAAGTCACTAGCAGGTCTGCACATAAGTTGACCTGGGAGATCGGAAAAATCTCCACTCTTAACCCACCAGGCGGCAGCGACCGGGATTCGAACTCACGACCTCCCGATTAGGAGGCCGACATCTTGCCACCACGCCACTGCGCCTGTTGTTCACACTTTCATTTGCAGATATTTTGTTGTTGTAAGGCAACAACTGTTTGCTTGATAATTTTATTTTATCTTCACCATGCTTCCTGGGTCGCGGAAGACGCAGAGACATTTCTGAAACTCTGCAGAGTTTTTGCTTGAGACTTCATGTAATCATCATATACCATAGGACCTTCCTTCTGACCATGTTGCAAGTGATTTACGTGTGTAAACAAGCTCTTTATGAGTGCAGAGCGGATCTCACTTAGCTGCTATCTTCTTTGAATAGCTCGTTCATTGGCCTAGACAACATTGGTGTGAAAAAAAGAGGACAAATACATGTGTCAGTAGCAAACTACCAGTGCCATTATATTTTGGAAATACTCAAATGATTTCATGTGCCAGGAGGCTCATGTACAAAATGTTGTAGAGCAATCTGTGACAGAACTTTGTGGCAGGAGTATAATGTTTTGTTATGAACTTTTTCTTTGCGCTGTGTGTGTTTCAGCGTGATATGATGTACTTTTCTTGTTGACTTATTTATATGTAACTTGTAATTTTGCAGCCTTCTCTCGGTCACAAGAATTGGATTGTACATGTACAACATAGATCTCATTTTTAGTGCATTCTGTGCAATTCATTTGCTGAATGTTAATTGTTGAGAAGTTTTAGTTTTAGTGACTATTGAACACGTGTAGCTATTATAGCCTTTTTGCTTGCAATGGGCATCATCATGAAATTCGCTTTTCCTATGAGCTGGAGCAGAGTTGTTGTTCTGCTTACAGATAAGTCATTCATTGTGATTTTTAATTTAGTATCGTTTAAGCACAATACCCCCCGCGGGTTAGGGGGAAGAATTTACCCGATATGCTCCCCAGCATGTCGTAAGAGGCGACTAACGGATTCTGTTTCTCCTTTTACCCTTGTTAAGTGTTTCTTGTATATAAGAATATAGTCAATTTTTGTAAAGATTTTGGTCAAGCAGTATGTAAGAAATGTTAAGTCCTTTGTACTGGAAACTTGCATTCTCCCAGTAAGGTAATATATTGTACTACGTTGCAAGCCCCTGGAGCATATTTTTGATTAGTGCTTTTGTGAACAAGAAACAATTGACAAGTGGCTCTACCCCCTCTCCCCCCTTTCCCCGTCGCGATATAACCTTCGTGGTTGAAAACGACGTTAAACACCAAATAAAGAAAGAAAGAAAGTTTAAGCACAAACATTTGATTAACATTTGAATGGTAGAAATGTTACATGTTTGCTAGAATTATAGAAAGATTCACAAGAGCCACCCTAGAAACATTCTCTTCACAAAAAGACTATTAGTCATCTTGATTTACACTCTTCTCTTTGAATAGTCTCAACAATGTTCTTATTATCGAAGAAATTTTGATTTTGATGATGCACAGATGATGTACATGAAGGATACACAGCAAACAGCAATAAGTCAAGAAACATGTAGATATACTGTTTGGTTTTGGTTTCGTATTTCATTAATGCTTTTTATCAACTCACTATTTTCTATGCCAATTTATGTAAATACCGTACTTTCCGGGTGACAAGGCGCTTCGTTATACAAGACGCACCCCCTTCTTTTTAAAAAAAATTGTAATCCAGTCACCCATTGGACGCAGGGGGCCGATAGGGCGCACCAAAATGACCCAGTTTTTGCCATGAGAGGTGGTTCCCCTGTCATATCTGAGAGAGGAAACACTTCCTGCACCAGGGTCAGTGACCGACTTTAACTGAGTGAAAATATGTGTGCTCTGTGTGTGCGGCCAGATCAAAGGCATTGTGATAGCTGGGTGGCCTTGTTTATAGACACGACCTTCTTCCCAGGGGCCAATGACCCAGTTTTTGCCATGAGAGGTGGTTCCCCTGTCATATCTGAGAAAGGAAACACTTCCTGCACCGGGGTCAGTGACCGGTCAGTGACCGAGTTTAACAGAGTGGAAATCTGTGTGTGCGGCCAGATCAAAGGCAGGGCAGTACCTAGTACAGGCTGAAACATGCCTTATCACAAGTT
This sequence comes from Littorina saxatilis, assembly GCF_037325665.1. Lineage (NCBI taxonomy): Eukaryota > Metazoa > Mollusca > Gastropoda > Littorinimorpha > Littorinidae > Littorina > Littorina saxatilis. Next base: position 53,868,200 of record NC_090251.1, read on the forward strand.
GTTTGACTGGTACTCAAGCGGTCTCTTTGATTTTTTTCGTATTTCATACACGGATTAGGCGCTTCGTTATACAAGACGCAGGGGTCGAACTTGAGGAAAAAAGTCGCGCCTTATGACCCGGAAAGTACGGTATACTGTGCAAACTGCCATGTTATTAAAAGCTAAGAATGTGTATTTTTTAAATGAACTTATTGTATTCATTCTCTCATATTATGTTATGTTGCTGGTAGAAATTGTGCATGCTGATTGAAAACGTACCTCAATTGTAGGATAGCATGCCCAGTTAGCATTGCTTATGACATTCCGCCTGAGATTGATTCCTGACAATGTACGACCCGGTAGAAACCAGTATTAGAAGAGGTTCATGGTGAAAGGGAACAAACTCTTTGTTACTATTCACTCAGTAACATCACTGTACTCTCCCTTGAACTTAACAGCAACACATTTTGATGTTAAATTTCATTTTGTCAGTTCTTTGCTGTAAGATGTTAGTTGCAGAAATTATTTTTTGATAACATTTTTTGCTTGAAAATGACTGAAGTAGAAGTGTTTCACCAGTGCCTGGACTTCCATCAAAAACTTAAGCAATCGATTTCTAGAGTAGGTCCCCCCCCCCCCCCCACACACACACACACCCCTCCTCTCCCTCCCTTTTTTCCCACATTCTTTTCTGACCAATGAAAGTTCAAGTCTGTTAGTCAGGGTTCACCATTCGAACTTCCCATATCAGCACAATGTAAGGAATATTTCAGCTTTACAGGGTAACAACATTAAACTAATGCCCATAGACATTTAGTGCCCAAAATCGCCTGCTTGAGTACCTGCCACATACCATGCTACCTATGAGGCAGATCTGTTTCTGTTTGTACCGGCTTCGTTTCTAATTTCTGAAAACTCCCAGTGGTTACTTAAATGCTGCGTTATTCAAAGTTTGAAATAGACGGCGGTAATTCCAACGTCACGGGAGGCAAAGGGTTATGTTTGAAGGGATCATGACATGCTTTGTACACGCAGGGTTCATGGTTGCCATCTGATAATTTATTACACTATCACATTAATTATCATTGTAATTCAATCAAGTTTGCTTTTTAATGAAACAGATCCTGTGATTGGTCAAAATGCCCCAACTCATTAAAAATTACCGGTCATTAATTGTTGATAACCACTCGCTAAAAAATCCATCAACAACCTGCTGGCGAGGCGCATTGATACAATGCCTCAACTAGTCTCAGTTAGCTTTGAGGGTCATTTCACAAGTAGGAAATATGAAGGCCAACGAAATACCGAGACCATAAGGTATCCGAAGTGATGACGTCGAATACGTGACGTAAGTTGGTGCATGAATTATTCCGGACTACATCAGTCAATTCCAAAGATCGCTTTTGTGATGAAAAGAATTTGTTTTAGAGTTTGCTGTCCAGAAACCCGTCAGTCGCTTCGCTCCGTCGGGCTTCAATTACCTTTGGTCGGGCGTCAATCCCCGATGAAGACCGAGAAGTTTCAAATGGAAGCATGTTAATGTGTAATTAATTATCATTATCTTCACATCATGGTGATTCTGGCTCTTATTGTCTTACATACTTTATTCTTCACCGCTGATTTCTGAAGAATAATAAAGATAGCATATATTCAGATGAAAGATATTTATGATTGTGATGGGTATTAATTAACCAAGAATTACTTTCCGCAGGCATTGTCCTTGAAGTGTATTACTGCTGTTGATTCTTTTCATCTT
>NC_090251.1:53874934-53912434 GCF_037325665.1 Littorina saxatilis
ACTGATGTTTAAAAAATGATAGCAATAAAAAACAAACCAGGTAATATATAATTTATTATACTGTAATGTTGGATTCAGACCCGTGACCGAGCATGAGGTGAAGCGTGTCATCACTAAGTCCGCTCCCAAAACATGTGCCCGTGACCCCATCCCCGTCCCACTGCTTGTAGAATGCCTAGATGAACTTCTGCCTGTTATCACTTCTATCATCAACCCTTCTCTTCTCTCTGGCACCTTTCCATCCACATTCAAACAGTCCATTGTCCTCCCCCTTCTCAAGAAACCGTCCCTTGATCCGAACACCCTGAAAAACTACCGTCCTGTCAGCAACCTCTCCTTCCTCTCCAAGATCACTGAAAAACTTGTTCTTTCTCAACTCTCCGACCATCTTCACTCTCACAACCTCTTTCCTACCACACAGTCCGCCTACCGAGCAGGTCACAGCACCGAGACAGCGCTTGTTCGTGTCATGAATGACCTCCTGCGCGCGATGGATGGTGGTAATCTCTCCATTCTCACCCTACTCGACCTCTCAGCAGCTTTCGACACAATAGACCATCAGATCCTTCTTGACCGCCTCCATCTCTCTTTCGGACTTTCCGGCACAGCACTCACCTGGTTTCAATCCTATCTCTCGGACAGAACACAGACAGTCTCAGCAGGCAACCACACTTCCAAAACTTCCACCCTTTCACTAGGAGTTCCTCAAGGATCTGTCCTCGGGCCAGTCCTTTTCATCCTCTACACCAAACCTCTATCAACTCTCATCACCCACCACTCGGTTTCCAGTCAAACCTTTGCAGATGACACACAACTCCGGGGCTCTTGCCCCCCGGATCGGCTCGATTCCACCATCCGCCGCGTGCAGGACTGTGTCGACGACGTCAAGCGCTGGATGACCTGCAACAAACTTAAACTAAATGATGACAAAACCGAAGTCCTCCTCATCCACCCTAAAAACAAGCCTCTCCCTCCTTCTGTTCCTTCTTCTATCTCTGTAGGCAACTCTGACATCAAACTCTCATCCTCTTCTAGAAACCTTGGAGTGACCCCCACAGACACCCTCTCCATGGACAAGCACATCACGAACATCTGTAGATCTGCATACACTGAGATCAGAAAAATCAGCAGCATTAGACATCTTCTTTCCTTTGACGCCACCACAACTCTTGGCTGCTCTCTCATTCTCTCCAAATTTGACTACTGCAACGCTCTACTCACAGGCATTCCCCAGCACCTCACAGACAAACTTCAGAAAGTCCAAAACACAGCAGCTACTCATCTTCAGGGCAAAGAAACACGACCACATACAACCACTTATGCAACAACTCCACTGGCTTCCTATATCTTCCCGCATCATACACAAAACCGCCAACATCTGCTTCAACTCTGTCACTGATCCTCACTTTCCTGTCTATCTCTCTGAACTCTTGCATCCTTACACTCCATCCAGACAGCTTCGCTCATCCACTGACAGCAGAATACTTTCCATCCCACGCACCAAAACCAAAACCACTGGCGACCGTTCTTTCTCCTTTTCCGCTCCCACTCTCTGGAATCAACTTCCCCACCCCATCCGTCACTGTAAAACCTCTTCCACTTTCAAAAAGTCCCTTAAAACCCACCTTTTCAAGTCTGCTTACAATACCTGAAGCACACGCCTGCCTCGTGATATGATTTTATCTGCCAGCATTTCAATAACCTCACTAGTTAAATATTTTTATTGGGTAGTCTCACATTATTAACACTATATATGTACTACTGTTGTTTGTAAAATATGTTTTAAACGCTTACTTAATTCTTTTTATGTATTTAAATATTTGTTGAATTTATTGTGTGTGTGTGTGTGTGTGTGTGTGTGTGTGTGTGTGTGTGTGTGTGTGTGTGTGTGTGTGTGTGTGTGTGTGTGTGTGTGAGTACATGTGTGTGTGTGTGTGTATGTGTGCTTGTGTGAGGTTGGGTGTGTGTCAAAATGTGTTGTGCAATATGGCATGAACATCTTTTTAGAGTTGTTGTAAAAAATTACAGCTTTGTATTCCATGTTTATTATCTTTTACGAAGTAATTATAGTTAAATAGTCTTTTATGTTTTTTATTTGTTCGACCTTCTTAGGATTATGGAGTTTTATGCACTGCCTTTTATAGTTAACTAAATTTGTGTATTTGAAATAGTCCATTGTAGTCGGTGTAGGCCTTAAGCTTATTTTAATCGTTTGTCCAGTATTTTATTTAATTCTCTATTTTTGTATGAACTCAAATGTTTAGTGTTCTTAGTATGTCTTGTTAGGCTAAGTTCTATTTAATCAGAGTATGTTTGCGTGTGCTTATACCTAGTGATATTGTAAAGCGCATAGTGCTTTTAGTTATGCGCTATAGAAATCTCCTTAATAAATAAATAAATAAATGCAAAAGGTTGCTGGACGTTTTAGCATGGGTTTACTCACCGCATACTTCGAAAAGATGTTTCGAACGGTGCCCATATTGCTTAGATCGGTTGCCTCGAAACGCGCGTTATGTTCATACATTATCACCAGAAAACAACAGCTGTGCGACACCTTCGCCCACTCTAAAACACCACAATATTCTGGTGCAGACGTTAAAGATAAAATCGGAACTAGGACAAACAAGTCGCGTAAGGCGAAATAACAACATTTAGTCAAGCTGTCGAACTCACAGAATGATACTGAACGCACTGCTTTTTTTCACCAAGACCACATACTCGTAGTTTCGTCAGTCCACCGCTCGTGGCAAAGGCAGTGAAATCGAAATCGACAAGCCATGCAGAATAGTGCAGTAGTGGTCGCGCTGAGCAGGATAACACGCTTTTCTGTATGTCTATTCTTTTTAGCTTACTGAGTTTGTTTTTAATCCAAACATATCATATCTATATGTTTTTGGAATCAGGGACCGACAAGCAATAAGATGAAATTGTTTTTAAATCGATTTCAGAAAATTAATTTTGATAATAATTTTCATATTTTTAATTTTCAGAGCTTGTTTGTAATCCAAATATGACATATGTATATGTTTTTGGAATCAGAAAATAACGAAGACTAAGATGAAATTATTTTTGAATCGTTTAATAAAAATATAATTTTAATTACAAGTTTCCGATTTTTAATGACCAAACTCATTTATTAGTTTTTAAGCCACCAAGCTGAAATGCAATACCTTTGTCGAAGATTGCTTTGCCAAAATTTCAATCAATTTGATTGAAAAATGAGGGTGTGACAGTGCCGCCTCAACTTGTACAAAAAGCCGGATATGACGTCATCAAAGGTATTTATCGAAAAAATGGAAAAAAAACGTCCGGGGATATCATTCCCAGGAACTCTCATGTCAAATTTCATAAAGATCGGTCCAGTAGTTTAGTCTGAATCGCTCTACACACACACACACGCACAGACAGACAGACAGATAGACACACACACACACACAGACACACACAGACACACATACACCACGACCCTCGTCTCGATTCCCCCTCTATGTTAAAAAATTTAGTCAAAACTTGACTAAATGTAAAAAGGAGCCGTTTTTGGAGGGGGAAAGAGGATGTGCAAGCAGGTGAGAGGGTTTGGTGAATGCAATCATCAATGTAACACAATAATAATGTTATCGTCAAGGTAGGATGAATTAAAGAGCTACTCTCGGACCAAAAACAAAGTCTAAAATCTCCCATGTTGCTTCATAATTGTAGTTTGGTTTGGCAGTTTGTAATGATATCAACACACAAATACTTAAAAAGCAGTGTTTGAATATTTACTGTTAGATACCGAAACACAAAGGCTTGTACACACTTTTCCAATGCTGTTCGGGTACAACTAAGTAAAGAAACTAGACGATGTTTATATTATTAATGCAGTATTTATTTTCTCCTTCCTTAGAAAGTTTGATTTACATGAGCTTTTTTTGTGGTACAGCTATAGGACTGAGGACATTTTCTCTCCGTTAAAGATATTTTCAAGAGAGTTGTCATTGTTTAAATAAAAAGAAGACACACCAGTAACCAGGTTAGGTACACATGTACTTGTTTTCATCAATATTTCGGCAGATAAACTGCCTTCGTCAGGATGGTATGAAAGTATCAACGAAAGTATACATTTTTTCATTGTTTCTGAAATCATGACAGCAGCCAAAATAAAGAGTTTATCTGTGAACTGAATCAGAACCTGCCGCCTTTCTAACACCAAGGTGTGTATCCTTTCATATTTGGAAACACGATCCGTTAACCAATGAGATGCCTGCAGCACAGAACACGAGTGTGCACGCTTCCTGTTACTGGAGAGAGAAAAAAAGATATAACACGTCTTTATGAAGTAGGGGAAGGGCTCCTAATATGGACCACTTTTTGTTTCATGCTGATAACTAGCTTGTTTTTTTGCGAAGAAGTTTCATTTTGTGTTTAGTAATCCTTATCTCTCAGGTTAACCGTTAGGTCTAATTAGAGTGAAATAGCTTTGATATACATTCAGGAAAAAATAAATACAGAAAAAATAACAAACAGTCCATATAATAATATATATTGTCAGTAAGTACTGGTGTCACATGACTGATGTGAACCAGTTGATTGGCTAATGGCGATGCGCTAAAACTGTTAGCGCACTCCTGGAGTGCGCTAACTTTTCCACAGAGCGTATTCTTCCGCCCTTTGCCTAAGCGAGACTGTCACGTTTTAGATGTCAAATGAATGACCTAAAACGGTCAATTACTGCTTACTGACTAACCACACCACGATCCACTCTCGCAGTCACACAAAAAAGTTAGAATCAACAAAGGTATAAGTTCTAGACGTCTGTTTATATACACTAACTCTCCACCTCCCTCTTCTCGAGAAATCAAAAGTGTTTTACGACCAAGCCGTAAATCAAAACAAAAGACAACTGACAAAAACCAGTTAAAGTTTATAAAATAATAAGAACACGCTGAACCGTGTAAAGTTAGAAAACACTTAGCTGCTCTGTAAAAAGTCTTAGCCTGTACAGGAGTGAACTCTCCACGTTGTCACAACTCAAAGTTCGTCATAGAGGGTTAGAAAGATGACAAGGTAGGGGGCGTTTACGCATGGGTGCACTCAACTCTCAGTGTAGCCAGGGTCCATTCGATGAAACGCAGTGGAGCAGTGGTGCATATGTTCTGCGCGAACTTAGAATCCGGTTTCATTCTAGAATGGACCGGGTCCAGGTTGGAATTCTAACCCTGCGCAAGTACAGGGGTGCCATTCTAGAATGAAACCATGCGTGAAGCATCGCGAGAGTGAATAAAGGGGGCCGTAACGTTTGTAGGTAAGACAGAGTTGTCTTCCCTTGAATTATCTCCACCTGCACCTTCCCTTTGATAAAATGGGGCTGATTTGTCTACCCCTAAAAAAAATCCTTTGGCGATCTTGCGATGTCATGTCATGTCAAAAAAGTTGACACTCCTGAGTACGCAATAAACAAAGGCAGACCATAGCAAGGGGGACTACCAGGGCGGTAATGTTTGCAGGGCAGTTGTTTTTGTGATGAGAGCCGGTTGCGGCCGCTTGCAATGTCAGCGCTGTCTCCCTCTCGGAAATGTCCGGTTTTTTGACAATTTTTTGGACAGACAGACAGACAGACGGTCAGACCGACTAACCGACAGACAGACCAACAGAAGGACAGAGTGAGTCATAGAGCTGTTGTCACAGGTTTAAAAAAAAGTTGACATTAACAAAAACAGAAATCAACAACAACTTTTGTCTGGTTTTATATTATGGGAAAACATTGAAAGCAATTCATAGTAGTAGTACTACCACAACAAATACTCTCAAAGGGGAATTCCATGCCTAAAAGTTTGACAGTTTTTATTTAATCTATCAGAATCCCTACCTTCCAAACTGTGATATGCCCACGTTTCAAACTCCTACAACCCTGCATTACTACTACACAAAAGAACAAAGTTCCAAGAATTATATCCTGGTGCACATTTATTTGTAGAGGAAGTACCAATCATTCAAGAGAGTTCACTTGATTTACAAATGGATTGGAGGTCTGTCATTTCCAAGCAACTGAATTGTAGCTTAAAATCAGTGAATACCCTTTATTTCTGACCAAGCCTCATTGCAATGACAGTCAATTAATTTTTCTCTCCAAAATCACAACATTATACCATGTCATACTTTCAAATAACCTCTAATTGCCCTTGAAAAAAATACAGGCTCCTGACGTTCTCAGTGCCCAGTGACGGCAGAGATTGACGAATTGCAATTCAACCGTGTAGCAAGATGACACCACTTGAGCCAGAGGTCAACTAATGATTAGTAATGACATTCCAATTCACAGCATCTTGATTGACAAGCTTGATTTTCCGTAATAACTGTGGAAAGTCAGAATTTTCAAATATTTTCCCTGAAAAGCATAAATACTCGAAGCTCAGCGTTCACAAATGAATCAAATGAAAGAATGAAATCGATGATTAGATGCCACAAGACCTTATGTCGAAATACAAACGCCAGTTATGGGATGATATGTCATTTTGGAGAAAACAGAGACGATTTTCTACAGAAACTAGCCTCGCCTTTGCCGATTTTCGTGGGGCCCACCGCAGCCAATTGCTTTCGTTGTGGTCGGCGCTCATAACGAGGGGTTTGCTATGGCTGCGAGTCTTGTGGTCAAAGCAGCACCGTTCTTAAGAGGCGCATGCCTGATAGAACGTTAAAGCTAGTTTAAAAAAAAAATTAAAAAAAGCCTTTCCCTCGCTCAAACTATATAGTCATATTATATATCGATACAAAGCTAAAGACTTTATCTTCACAATTCAGAAGACCAACTTCATGTATATGAATAAGATTAAAAGTTACAAGCGAGATCGGCAAAACACTGTCAGTCCGGAAATTTCCGTTCGTAGCGATCAGTGCTGAGTGTCTCTCAAAATCGTAATCACTTTCAGAACATCACAATCCCAATTCACGATGTCTTTGAGTAAAGTGTAAAAAACCCGAAAAAAAAACCCAACCAAACACACAAAAAACAAAAACCAACAGAAAATCCACATTTGTGGCTTTGGCTGTGTGATAGTCTAACTGAAATGACTATTCCAACTTGGACCCAAATTCCAACCTTGCGCACGGCCGATTCTAGAATGGACCAGCAACAAGGGTTTCATTCTAGAATGGCACCCCTGTACTTGCGCAGGGTTAGAATTCCAACCTGGACCCGGTCCATTCTAGAATGAAACCGGATTCTAAGTTCGCGCAGAACACATACAGGTGAAAGTTGCAGCAACACCAGTAACAGCCGTAGAACAGCAACCGTACAGCAAGGAACAGCAACCCCCGTCCAGCAAGAGTGTAGCAAAAGTGTAGCCTGTCTCCAGTAACCGGGTAACAACCAGGTAGCAGCCGTCCAGCAAGTTTCCAGCCAGTCTCCAACCAGTCTCCAGCATAAAGTAACGGCTAATTACCTCAACAGCTTATGAAACGTAGCTCTCCCAAGCAAACCGCTTGAATATTTGGCTCCCGCTCGTCAGCGAAAATAGTGTAGCCAAATCCCTCCGTCCTAAGCCTTCTGTGTATTGCACTAACATCAGAAGCCCGTTGGTAGACCTAAACCAGTCTTTCAACGCGTTGGAATCCTCCAAATCTTAGTCAACGGAATCCAGACCTGTCGTCTGCAAAGCATGTGGCGAAAAGAAAGAAAGAAGGAAAAAGAAAGACCATGTGATCTCCCTGACCAATCAGCAGTCGCTTGTCCTAAAAACAAGTGATCTCCCTGACCAATCACTGGTCGCCTACCATACACACGTATAGCATGCTTGGAACACGTGATATAACAGTGAGCGAAAAATCACCCCATGAGCCCCCACGGATTTCACACCGGCAATTTCCACGTGCATTTCGTGGTTTTCAGCAAAAGCTTGTTCCGCAATGCGGCAGCCAGCACAGGCGCATTACATTGCAATTTGGGAAAGGCGCCCCACAAAGAGTTCCTTTTCCACTCGTGTCACTGAAACCGTGACAGAGACTGTACTCTCATCCTCAGAATTAATTAATGACATGTAGCTTATATTCTCCATAATACCAAATGACCATAAATTTCCTGCTTCTCAATTAAAGCAGAAGTGGGTTTATTTCTGACAGATTGCATGTGCCTGTGCCACAGTTGCCACTGATCTAAAAATAGAACCCGCTGTGTCTAATTTTTCAGTTTCGACTTGCGAAGAATCTTCTCATAATTATGCCGTAGCTTATTATCCACATTACCAAATGATGAGTTAGTATACAATTCCCAGCAGCTAACAGAAAACACAAGAGAGAAAGGGAGAATGTACGTTCTGGCTCACCGATTCCGACAGACCCTAAATATTAACGCAAAATAGGCTTCTGGACTAAACTTTTACTAAAATGAAACATGCGACAAAATCAGAAAAATACTGCATAAATCCATACAAAAAAAAATACAGTAAAGTAAGGTTGTTTTGAACCAATGCCGGGTCTGTCGGAATCAGTAACCCAGAACGTACATTCTCCCTTTCTCTGATACAACGCTAAATTTAGTTTCCATTGAAATATTAACTAGTTGAGCCACTCCAAACAGCCAGCGTGTGTTTCGATCCAATCTGCCCGTCGTCGGCAAGCCATAACTACCGTATTGATCTGGTAAAAACAAACAGCAAGCTAGTCTTCTATATTCCTCCAATGGCAAGACAAGATTAAATCATGTGATAGCAACAGTTACGTCACGTCCGCCCACCACTGTGTGTTGATAGTAACATAGCCTAGTGATTTTGTCATTTCATTCCGGAGTCGCCTACCGCGCAGTTGTGTTTTCTGTGAGAGAAGTGTATGTGTTTCAGTGAAAAAAGTGCTTAATTTAACAAGGTGAATGTCGCAGAATTAGAGAAAGAGCTTCTTGAATCGCAAAATGTTCATCAAGAATTGTTAGATTATTCTAGGCGGTCAACAACTTTAATTCTACCTGACATGGAACAAGCTTGTAATGTCCCACTACCAGCGCCAACACCATCAGAATTTTGGACAGAAGAAGAACAGCATGTACTAGAAGAGAATAGAAAATATTTTGAGCAGATGGCCTTAATAGCAGTTAAGGCTAAAACAGAAGGATTAATGAGACTGCCCAAAAAACCAAAAAGGAAGATAGAAGATTTGTTCAAAGAAAAAGACGGAAAGAAAAAGAGAGTAGAACCAACAACGCCAAGTGATTTACATCACTATCTCGTTTCAAACCAAGCAGATGTTAGCCATGCTATATCCACAGAAGCTTTCACAAATGCTTATTTTGCTCAAGCAGAAAATGAAAAAGATATTGTGGAAAGACTGCAAAAAGGGATGAGAAATCTCAAAAGACAGGACGCACAACAAATCTTAATTTACATTCAGTTTGGACAGTTTTTGATTATGTGCAAACAATGGCAGGAGAAGCAAAGAAAAGAAGGGAGAATGAAAGAAACGTGGGCTGACTGGTTGAAAGCAAAAACTGGCTATTCCGATGTTCATGCGCGTAGACTACGCGCCGTTGCTAGATCGCTTTATGCATTTCCGCGATTTACCACTGTTGGTTTGCCAATCAGTTTTATCATGGGCAAACTTAAACAAATCGAAGAGATGCTCCAGATCGAAGAGTACAGAGAGTACTGGTCAGAAACGCCGCATATTCCTGTCACATCAGAGCTCCAACAGTCCCAGTCTTAGACTTACAGTGCTTGTTTGTGCGCAACAACAGAAGTATCACACTGCACCTGCACTGTTAGACAAGTGTTTAAATATAGTAACGATCATGCATGTACGGTTTCAAAAATAGTAATGACGTGATTCTAAATATAGTAACGATCATGCATGTACGGTTTCAAAAATAGTAATGACGTGATTCTAAATATAGTAACGATCATGCATGTACGGTTTGCTGCGCCTGCCCTGCTTTGGCTGTCTTCTTAATCATCCTGCTTCAACACCCTGCTTCAGCTGTGTTATTGTTTTTGCTTCACCCTGCTTCAACGCCCTACTATAAACTTTTTAGGCTGCCTTCGGGCGGCCGCCGAGTGTTAACTTATTCAATTGACTTGGGTATTTGATTCAAGCTTTTGATAAGTGTACTTGGTGGCTGCTTTGAAACTCAACAAAGCCTTCTCCCCTTTCACAAACACTCCCCTTTCACAAGCAACGTCCTTTTCCCCGCTGCAGTCAAAACAAAGCTGTCATAGCGGGTTTTCCCGATTGACAAAAATTCTTATTACACACTCAGACTATTTGAAGCCGCGTTTGTTCTCCAGTGTCCAATTGCATAAGAATATTCTGGTGATGAATAAACGCGCTTTGTGTCATTAGCATCTAAAGATTTCTTGTTTACAATAGTTGTGTTGATCTGATGAAGCGCGGAACTGATCTTAGGGTTGTCATGGTGAAACACTCGCTTCTGAAACAGTGCTTCCTTGTAGTTATCATGCGATATGCTCGACTTTACAACCTGTTTGCTTACACCCTTTGCTTTTTTAACCACCCCTTTCTCACTTGCAACACTGTACATCTTTGCACGCAATCCAACATACTCCTTAATTATCTTCCCATTCATTTCATCTTTCATCTTTCCAATAACCTTCTTGTTAACATTTGAGTGCAATGGTGATTCTTTAGGGTAGTCGCAAGTGTCATAAAAAGAATCTTTTCCTTTTACTGCAGGACTTTCAGCTTCTAGATCTTTGTAAATGTCATCCGCTGGAATGTCAAGTAAGAATGAATCTGTGTCTGTGTAAAGTACTCTCGATTTGGGATATCTTGGTTTCAAATAATCATACAAAAACTCAAGCATCAACAGTTTTGACAACTCTAGCACAGTAAAGCCTATGAATACTGGTTTGTCAAGCTTGACTACAAGTTTTTTCATTAAGATACCATACAGCTGTTCATGAAAGTATTTAAAGTCTTGATACTGCGGTTTGGATGTCAGCTTGATGGCCTCATTTTCTCTTGTAACAAGTCTAACATCCTTTCTCTTGTGTGGGTTTTCCATTGTCTTACCAAAGCAACTGTTGTTCATCAGTTTGAAAAAGTCTTTCTCTGATGCATCAGCGGCTTTGGTTCTCAGTTCTGTGTTTTTCATGATGTAAGGTTTCATAAACTGTTCTTGATCAAATAAAATTATACGATGAACAGCCTTCAAAATTAATCCATGTCTAATGTAAAACTGTAACAATCTGTAGTGACACACATACTTCTTTTTGTGAAACAGATTGGGCACCAGCTTTGGAGGTTCTCTTGGGTTTACTTTTAACCTCTCAGCCGCTAAAGGATAATCATTATGTAGATCATGAAGTGATAGTGGATAGTCTAAGTCAACTTCTAGTATCCATCCCTTTCGACTGTCTGGGCCTGCTTTTAATATTGTCAGCACAACACATTGTGAAAATGGTCCTGAATAGATCTTAAAGTTCCGAAGTGGAAGCGTCTGACACATTGCCCAACCATACAAATTGTTTGCATCTAGATACATGATGTAATTAGAAGGTTTCATAGGATCAAAGTCGTCCAAGTATTTGTTGTTGGCTTTGCAGTAATTGTGTGAAGCCATACTGATTCCTCCACGTAGTCCATTTTCAATCATCTGAAGTGTAGGTAGATCTGATAGCAAGTCAATCTTTACTCCTGTAAATCTAAGAAATGCATCCCAGCTCATCCCTGGTGCAGATATGTAATGTGAAGGATCTAGATTGTAGTGCTTCATACATGTTCTTCTGTAATTCTCAAATATATCTGCAAGTAAACAAACATCAGCCAACAAATATTGATCATGATAATCACCCATTGTATTACATCCTAATTTATTCCATGCAGTCTTAGCGTGTTCATAGTCTTCGTCACTTATACCTTTACCCTTCAGCCGTGAGAAGTAAGCATCCTTTGGTGGTAACTCATCTTCATCAAACCTCTCCCACGAATCCATGTATTCATATGGATAGACTCCCTTTCTAACTAAGTCACTGTCAAAGTACTTACATGTGATTGGGAAAGCAGTTAGTGATGAAGATAAAGACTCAAGTGTTCCCATCAGATGTTGAGCAGAATCGTAGAAGTGTAAACTATTCAGAGTAAAGGCCATGTACTTTTCTGAAGACTGCGCAATGCATCTTGCTTTGTATTCATCAGTTACTGCCTGCATGATCAGATGTGAATCATAACCGCGCAAGTTATGGAAGAAGATTGGAAGCTTCCAAGTCTTAGGATCAAACTTTAATTGTAGATTACATTTGCTGTGTGCTGCTCCTCGGAACTGCCCACTTACATGATCATGATCTCTTACTATTGGATTGTCTGGGTTTGGTGTTAGACTTTGTTCGCATATCCAACACTGTGTGGTAGAGTTAAACTGTTCTTGGTCTTCAGGTTTCATAACAATGTCTGAAAGATTCAGTTGTTTGGAGCAGTCATTTCGCACTTGGTTCATTTGCTGTAAGAAGTTCTTTGCTGCATTAGGTCCTCTGTACAATTGCGGTTTAGAATGTTTACCATCTGAACTAACAACAATAAATGCATATGAACAGACTTGATGATTACTTAGAGTTACTGTTTTAGGTAGGTCTTTTGGTAAAGGTCCTTCATATGGTACAATGATAGATTCAAAGTCAGCATAAACAACATAAGGACTTTTCTGTAGTTTGCATACATTCTTAAAATACACTTTGCTGTCTGGCGGTGGTGTTGTTAACTTCACAACTGCATCATCAACGCTCTTACAATGTTGCTTGTGTATAAGTGCTGCATGAATTGATGGAATACGCAAGAGACATCGCCTACAAAAGTCTTGTTTACTATTGTGATTGCTTGTGCTCGCCATCAGTCTACTCATTGTACGAATCAAAGTGTAATGATATTTTACACCATCAGTCATTAGTAACATGTCAACATGGTTAGTATCACAATCGCCAATCGTTGGTGAGTTCTTTGATATTCTGACTGGTTTCAGTTCATCTTCCTCATCCCACGTGTAAACATTTACGGTGATGGGTTTGTTTTGCTGTTCAAATTTGTCAATGCTTGTAATGCTGACAGGAAATTCAATACCAGTAAAGTTTAGTTTATTTCTGTATGCATGATAATTAGACACTCTTTCTGCATTTTTCTTTACACTGTACAGTCTTGCCAGAACACACCACATAAAACATTTGTCATCATCATTCTTTATGTTCAGCACAGCACGTTTTTTGACAAGAGCAGGAGGTAAAGGTATGTAACTTCTACCTCTGATGGGGGCAAATTTACTTAGCTTCAATTCTATTTTTAGAATTTCACCTTCTGACCATCCGGATCCTTTCATCTTTGCATCCTCTGCAGCTTGCTCAAACCGTTTCATCATTTCATCTGCCCAGTTTCCATTCAATTCTGTCATAGAATTAAGTGCTAGTTGTCTGGTTGAAACATGAACTTCTAGCACCTCATCACTGACTGTTTTGTATTTTATTAAACTGACTATCTGCACTTTTACTGGAGGTTCAATCAACAAATTGTTTGGAATTTGTTCAATGGCGTCTTGCACACTGGACTGCACATTTTGAGGATCCGTTACTTGTAATTCAACGGTGTCAAATACTGTCGATAAAGATTCCAATACAGAGTCTTCCATCGCTGTGAGTTTGATTTTATAACTCAAAATAAAAATATAAATTAAAAAAATGAAGTTGCTTAGAATTCTTTCTCAGAGCTTCCATTTTTGTTAACACTATAAAATCTGAAATAAAAAATCATTTAACATTTGTACCACGTGGAACTAATTGTAATTCCTCTTTTACAAAGGCTCTTTGCGGTGCTGGTTCTCTCAAGTAATATATAGGTGGATTTGTCTCTACTACTCTCTTGATTTCATGAATGTCAATACTCCAGATTGGATCCGTTGCACGCTTCCTGCTGTCACCCTCAGCTTCACCGGGTGCATATAAATATCTGACTTTCTGATTGAAAGGTAGTAATGCCACTGGTGTTGTTGACTTTGGAGCAACAGGTATTGTTTTCTGTTTGATTGCATCAACTGGTCTTAACCCTGTAGCTTTAAATACCTCCAGATTCATTGCTCTAAGTACTGATGGTAATCTTTTGACCCATTCAGTGTTACGCAATTTACTTTCTGTGTCCAAAAATTCCTGATGGTACTGATATGAAAACAGTTTTTCTGCCAACTGTTTGTTAAAGCTCTCAACAATAGCCTGTGACCTGTGGTTTCCTGGAATACCTCTCTTCACTGTAACATGATGTTTTAACAGAAGCTGGTTGACAGCTCCTTTAAACTCCTTACCATCATCGCACTGAATCATTCTGGGATACTTTAGTGGTCCACGTCTGTAAATTTCTTGCAGGGCAACAGCTGTAGCTATAGCACTTTTCTCTGTCAACGGTTCAGCATCTTTGTATCTTGTTGCAACATCAACTACAGTCAGTGCATACTTATATTTCTTCCTTCTGACTGTGTCGTGCGGTAAATACAGCAGGTCTATTTGATGAGTGTCATTCGGTTTAATGTTAACAAAGTGTGGTCGTGTAATTTTTCTTGGTGCAGGTAAATAGATCTGCCAAACTGCCTGCTTTGACAACCATTTCTTTGCTATATCTTGAGAAACACCTGCTGCGTCACTGAGCTTGTCAATAGCAGTTCTTCCTTTCCAGTATCCTTTTGGGGAATAATATATTTTAGATAACAAAGCATCACTCATGGTTTTTTAAATGACAGAATATTAAGATTTGACAGCACGCGCAATAAAGTAAACAACAGCCATACCAATAACAATGAAAACAATCTCGCCCACCTTCTGCTCTTCTGAAGGCTGATAAAAGTCACCCAGTTTTGGAGGAGCACTTGTCTTCATTTTCTTTCCAGTTACAAGATAGTATTCTTGAATGGCTGCATCAACATTGGCAAAGGTTTTGTTTGCATGTCCTTGCTGCCTGAGTTTATCATTCATAAAGTCTAACTGCGCAATTCGTTTCTTCTCGTATTCATCCTGTGCTTTCGCCAGTTGTTCCATGGCTTTGTTGTGCCTTTCCCTCTCTTCACCATTTTGCAGTTTAGAAAACAAATAGTTGCTGCCAGAAAATGCAAGCGCATTTACAATCGCACCTCCCACCATCATAACCAAGCTAGCCATTTTATTGTCTTACATGTTTATATTTTCTGGAATAATTCCTTGCTTCACCAGGAAGTCTTTTGTTGCAAAGGAAGCTGTCACAACACCAATTAGTTTAGCACCGTCTTCGAAGTCTAACTTTCCCAAGTCGGCTGGTTTCATTCTGAGGAGACTTTTACCCAGCATTGTGTAACCTACACTCAAGCCTCCAATCACTGCAGCGTGATAAACTAGATTAACTATTGTCTTTTCAGAACTCATTTTTATGTTATCAAAATTAAAATATTAAAATTATTCCATATGAAATGAATCCACTGCAGGTACTACTGTGGGCTTTGTTATTGTTTGTACTGCTTTGTTTGTTGGTTTTGGTGTTTCTGATTTTGGTGTTTCTGATTTTGGTTTTTCTGACACTTTATATTTGCCTTGCCAAAGTTTGTAAAGCAAGTATCCACCTCCTCCAACAACAGCTGCTACAGCTACTTTTCTGTGTGATAGAAATGAAGATTTTAATTCTTGATCAGTTTGTGTGACCTTAGTCACTTCAGGAATGTTTGGTGTCTGCTCAACTTCAGACATAATGTTCTGCTTTGCCTTTTGATTTAACTTTTTTTGTCTGTTCCATTCGGCTAGTTTTTTTCCTGCTTCTACTCTACCAGGTTTCTTTGTCACTGTGTTCACTTCTGGTATTTTCGTCTGCTCCACTGTCTGCTTCAACTGATCCGTCATCTTTTTTATTCTGAAAATTAATGTGTTTGAAAGTAATTAATCCAGCAACAAATGGTACTAATAAAGCACCAAATCGATAATACAGGTCACAGGCAAGAGATTCGAGGGACTTGGAAACAACAGGGTCATGAGTTAGATCATGTGTTAAGTCTTCCTCCGAGTCGAGAGGTGTAAAATGTCCAAAAATCTTTGTGTACAAACCTATAACAGTCTGTCCAATACTTCTAACCATCTTAGAACCAAGCACTGATTCATACCGTCCATGATACTTTTCTATATCTTCTGAGGAAAGATGTTGTACTTCTTCCACAGTTAACTGCTGCCCAAGGTAGTGTTTTGTTTTTCCACAAACAGCAAGTGAATACAATCTTTCTTTTTTATCAGGTATAGTCCTACTGTCACAGATTTCAATATCTGTAGCAGTCTGCATCAGCAATTCATCACAGTTCATTTTATTTTGATGCAGAATAAAATTAAAATCTAGTAATTAAACTTGAGTAAGAACTTGGGTAGGAACTTAACAAGAACTTAGGTAGGAACTTGAGTAAGAACTTAGGTAAGAACTTAACAAGAACTTGAGTAAGAACTTAGTAAGAACTTGTGTAAGAACTTGGGTAAGAACTTAGTAAGAACTTGAGTAAGAACTTGGTAAGAACTTGACAAGAACTTGAGTAAGAACTTGACAAGAACTTAGCAAGGATTTCTACAAACATACATACTGAACTGGTTGATCAGTTTTTAAAACCAGTTTCGAGTGCTTAGAAGATTTCAGATTATTCTTTATTCTTTCTCTCTCCTGTTTGTTTTCAATGACATCATTTTCTCGAAGGCACTCTTCAAAACTGTCACGGTCCTTTGAATAGAACAATGTTATTGTTTTGAGTTGCTCTCTAAAGTCTTTCAGAACTGCATTGTATTTTTGTGTTAATATCCAAACTGATATTAATGCATGTCGTCCACTGAATGCAAGCTTTGCTAGTGCACTTTTCTTTCTAACAATGTCACGTTCTGCTGCACAGTCATCAATAATAAACAGTGTTGGCGTGTTCTGAAAAAGATCGAAATAATGCTCCAAGCAAACATTTAGACGATCAGAAGGATTTACAATAAATATATTTTGATCAGACCATATGAATTTTCTCTCCTTGTATGTTCTGTTATGCTTTATGGTTGGACAGAATATGACTATGTGTTCAAAGTGATTTATGTAAACAGTCTGTAATAAATCCAAAACATATCTTGTTTTGCCGCAACCTGTTGCCCCACAAATCAAAGAACAGTGTGGATCTTTTGGAAGAAAATCTAGATACTTCATTTTAACACGTTCAATAAACAATATCCTGTAATCTGCTTTCAGAGATGTTTAACTGCGCATCTGACACAACAAACACGTAGATCTTAACTGATTTACTACTACTCCCTACTTCCTTTTCAATTTGTATTGTGATTCCTTCTGATCCGTTTTCAATTCGCCTTCCACTTCCATGCAGTTTGTTGTCGTCAGTTGTTCTGAGATCCAGCCATAACGCATATTTATTTGTCAAGAAATCTTCTACGCCAACACCGTGTAAATGTAGATCTTTAGCCACAAGATCAGATGTTGGGTCTTTCAATCTTCCTCCAGTAAAGTACTTTCTTGCTTCATCATAGTGTTGGTATGGCAGCATGCCAGATGCAAATATTTGGTTTGGCTGCCCTTCAATTGTGCAATATACTCTATTGATTAGTGGATTGTAAAACTTTTCTATTTGCCTTTCATATGAATCTTTTGGTTCCTCAAACAACATAAGTATTCCCTTCATTGACCTAGCTGGTGTATTCAAGTTAATGTTCCAGATTGGATCAGCCTGGCTTTTTGAAAGTGTACTGTGATTCAACACTCTTTCATAATAGATAGGCAGCTTAGAACTGTACTGATTTTCTATAAGTCTAGCCAGTTCAGGATGGTTTACAACATCAAACTCTAAAGAAATTCCAGACACCTTATACTTTGCTTCCGGGTCTTGTGAAAGCATAACACGATCATAACTATTGAAAGTCAGGTCGTATGACAGCCTGTCACGCAATGCTCCTTGATAGAAGGGAGGATGTGAATTTATGAGTTCAAAGTCAAGTGGAATACAAAATTTGTTTCCAAAAGCAACATTGACAGCGTTATCTTTTTTGTTGTCAGCTTTATCTCCGGCTCCTATTCTAACTTTTATCCCATTGTCTGACTGAATCCCTTGAAACACTCTGTTTTTCTTTTCATTGTCAGTTAACCAATTATCTGCGTAAACTAAAAAAACATCTGCATTATTCAATGACATCACTTCCCGCCCTTCCAGTTTGACAGTAATCTTCCTCACAATTGCTCTTCCTACATTATAAGCCAAAGTCCTATTTTCATCTGAGCCAGATTCTAATTCTAATTTGAATGATAGTCTTACAGTGCCTGGTACAATAACATCGTTCTTACCTAGATTAGGAAACCTAACAGTAAGTATTTCATTCTGATCAATAGTAGAAGGATTATTTGTAACTATAACTGTTTGCCTTATTCCTTTTACCCCGAGAGGTTCTTTCAGCCTTCTGTAAGGATCAAGAACAGAACCGAACGATTGTGCCATCTTTTTTTATTTTCAAAATAAAAAATAAGTTACAAATGGCAGAAGGTGGATTTGAAGATTTATTTGAGCCAGCGGACGACATGAGCGAAGCAATCCCTTTGGTTCCCTACCATCATTCACTGCATTATGAGGTGGCACGACATGAACTTCTGGAAGGTAAAGTTAGAGATTTCTACAAAAGTTTAGGAGAAGAACCTGATGTTTTAGATCCAAACCAGTTCAAAATGGAAGCAAATCATTTATATACAACTAGCGATAAAGGAGAAAAAGTCCAACTTACATATAAATCTAATCCTGCTAAGTTTCTATCAAAAGTTTCACTAAAACAAAAACTTACTGCTAATCGACTTAGGCAATTAGATATTGTGCCTAGCACACGGTCATCATCTTCCCATGTTGTTTCCTTACTTCAACAAGCAGAACTAGGACTACCAACTGCTACTCAAATAGAATCTGTTCCATTGCAAGATCTTAATAAACTTGCAGATGAGGCTGATCAACTTATACAAGAGATAGAGACTTCTTTTTCTGAGGAAACTTCACTGAAGACTCCACATGAACTATTACCTATGAGAGAAATAGAAGCCCTTAATCAATCACTACAAACCATCAGAGGTGAAATAGCAAATAATCTGTCAAAACTAGGTCAGCTGGATGAAGATATAAACAAAGAGAAACAAAAACTTGCTGATGCTGATGATTTGAACCTAGAACAAGAAGTAAAAAACAGAATTTCTAAGCGTTTAAAAGATTTGCAGGAGGAGAAAGCCATAAGGTTAGAAGTTCTAAGTAACAATAGAGAACAACTGAGAACACAGGTCAGCAGAATAAAAAATACAATTCAAAGAATCCTTTACGAAGACACAACTCTTGCTGAAAGAATTAGAACGCTTTTCAGAGAGCAGGGAATCACAATAGCTAGTATACTAACTGCGTTAGGATTTGCAATAAGCACATTAGTGTTAACACTCACAGGTGGCACTGTCACACCTCCACCTCCACCTCCACCTTCACCTCCATCTGATCCGGGATGGGTAAAGAAACAACTCAAACACATTGCAGAACTATTAAAGAAACTAGCAGCAAAAGCTTTGGATGCACTTCCAGGAATCATTGGTTCAATTGTTAGCTGGCTGTTATCTTTTGCAGGTAAAGTTGTTGGTTTCATGGCTGAACATCTCTGGACTCTAATAGTTTTAATTGCAGGTGTTCTGCTAACGAGAATAAAGCAAAAGTAAGCCTACACCCACTCCACCAATTACTAGAGCAGTCTTCTGCGATTCATGATCATCACTAATACTAACAGCTTGATCATCACTAGTGACAGAATGATCTTCACCTGCAGCGTGATCTTCACTTGTCACGCTTTGTTTCTGTTCATTGTGATATGGCTGTAACATCGTTCTGATTTCTGAATTCAGTTCTTCACCCTTTCCAAGCGGCTGGGTGTCACTAGCAATAATGATTTCATTGTTATAATTTGTTATTGTTCCAATCTGCAGCTGGAGATCAGAAGGTAACATGTAAAGGCCGTTACCAACAGCAAAGTCAACTTTTGATCTTGCATAACGGAGAGAGTCTTGATACCTTTTGATGCTGGAAGGCAGATCAACTGCAGAGTTTATGACATCTTCTAAATTTGATAACAACTGTTTCTGTGCACCAAACCCTGTGCTTGTTCTCATTATGTTTGATCGTGTCTGTGCCTGCGAGCCTAGCAAGCACCACGCATATGTTCGGATAGATTCATTGATCCTTTCAACACCTGATCCAGTGAAACCTTTGCCGGTGTCTAATATAAAAGTAGTCCATGCATTGTGGTGCTCTTGTTCTATTGATCCTAACTGTACCTGCACATTTGAAGAAAAAGATGTATGACCTGGCCAGTAATCAAAATTATACCTCCTGTGGACACCCCATAAATATAGTGTTCCCATGCCATGGTTTTTGTCTTGCTTTTGCCTAAAGTCGGTCTTAAAATCTATATTGAATTCATTGCAGAGACGCTCATACACTTTCATGTTTATCCTATTGTTGAATGGGTTCCAGCTCTTTTCATGCGGCATTGGTGCCTGAAGTTCAGACAAGATTCTCCTGCACTGATAGTAAACGTGAAATGTGTACACACACTTTGTCAGTAAGTTTGAATTATTCATGTGGTCTGCATAGGACACTCCACATCCTGTGGTTGCACAGAATATTGCAAAGTTTAACTGATTCTGATAGAACTGAATTGGGTGAGAGTTCCACATCTTTGGAACACTATCATTTTTGATTGGGGGATTTAGGTAAGAATGGAATGGGTCAGGCACTTTAACGCGAATGGATTCTGTTTCTGTTACAGCAAAGTCCAACTCATGGAAAGAAATAGTCTTTGGATTGTAATATGGTCCAGTTTTGTATTTAACGTCTTTGTTGAATTTATACTGAATCATTTTTGTTGTTGAATAAAAAATGTTTATCACACTAACAAATGTGAAGACTAGTGTGCCAGTTAAACTTGCAAACCCTATCAACAATCAAAATGGAGGAATGAAAGTTGCACTGCATGAAATTATGTACAAGGTTACTTGGTATAATATCAGTAAAAAAAAGGCTAACAACTGGGTTAGAATTAATGGTAAAACACATTCTGTAGAAGATGGTTACTATGACTTCTGCACTTTAGAGAAAGAATTGTTTGCTCCAGTAGGTATTACAGCGAGTTTAAATCATGCAAGTCTCATTGCTACTCTTACTATGCCCAAAACTAGAGAAGTAAACGTTGAGTTTCCAACCAAACTCCTTGATATGCTTGGAATTACAAAAATATACAAGGGAACACGTCCCATTGACATGGATGTTAACAGTGTACTGTTTGTTCACATGAGAGAGCTTAACACATCCTATAATCTGTTTAATGATCAGCGTTCTGATCTGCTTAGGATTCTTCCACCGAGTGATGCCTCTTTTTGTAAAATGCACGTGCCAACATTTAAGACACTTCAGTTCAAGGACTTGGAGGAAGGGTGTCATGAATTCCTACACATTGATCTGAAAAATCAAAGTGGACAACCAGTTGATTGTTTGTTTAACATTACATTGGAAATAGTTCCATAAAATATTGAGTATTAAAATGTCGAGTGGACCTACAATAGCTTATCCTGTTGCATGTTCAACTATAGAGTTGAAAGATTTAGCAGACGCTATCGACTTTGAGAGCAATGCTGAAGTTGGTGCAGTGTATGCATTCGAGTTTACAGACACTGGTCATTACAAGAGAAAGGAAATCGACGATGAAAAGAAACCAAGATTCCTCAAACTAGGTCAAATCCGTGATGTTAATGTACCTGATCCAATTGTCGATGACATATACTACATGTGGAAACATCAGAATAAAAAATGGGTACTTAGTCCTGTTATGAAAAAGATTGACTGGGAAATGAAGTTTGAATTTGTGAGTCCATACACTCTTGTTGGAAAAGACGACACATTCCGTAAGTCAATCAATGCTAAACCACTAATTGTTAGCCTTGTTCCTGCGTTTAACAGCAGGGGAGAAGTTGCAGTTAAACCTTTCCATAAGAACAACTATCTCATTCACAGAAAACAAAGTGTTGAAAAGGACGCTGACACCATTGTCGATTTTATACCCAAGCTTCCAATAGGGCAGAATGCAACTATGATATTTGATATAGTTGTCAGGAAAAGGGAAGAAACCACAAACACTGTTCTAATGAGAGGAATAAATCTCAACTGGAGACCATTAAATGTTGAAGAAGTCAGAGTATTTATTGCTGTTCAAAAGGATTCTAACACAATAAAAAAACAGACGTCAAACCAAAATGTTGTTGTTAACGCAGATATAAATAATTTAACAGAAATAAGAAGTATTAATCTTACTTATCTTGATTTGATTGCTTTCTACTATACAGATAAGGTGTTAAGCAATGAACAGCTTCAAAGCTTAGCAGAAACACTGGCCAGTGAGAATTAAGATAAATATTTTATATTTTGCATTAAAAAGATGACTAGCAGTGTGAAGCTTTATCCTAATATTGATGAAAGTGCAGCAGAAAGTCAACAATTCAGACTGGCACACATTAGTAATATACAAAAACAACTAGAAGATGAATTAGAAAAATATTCTCGCGCTAGACGTAAGTACTCAACAACTTACAACAGCCTTTCTAATGCCAGCACTGGTTCTACTATCCTTGCATCAGCTGCAGGTGTAACGGGAACAATTCTGTTAGCTACCGGAGTAGGGACTCCAGTTTCTCTAATCCTAGGTGGTGTCGCAGCAGCAGTTGGTGGTTTATCATTTATAGCATCAGCTATAATGAAAAAAATTGTGAAAAAGCTTGAAAAACACGAATCCATTTCCACTCTTGCATCATCAAAATTGTCTAGCCTAAAACTGTCTATCAGTAAAGCACTTGAAGATTCAAAAGTTTCTGACGAAGAATTCAAACAGATACAAACAGACTTTGATGACTACAAAAGTAAGAAAGCAAGTATTCAAACAAAAACACGAGCTGAATATAACAAGCCAATCGATATAGAAGATCTGAAAAAGCAGTTTTTAAAAAAGGGGATTCAAATAGGACGGGAAGAAAAAGTAAAAATAGAATCACTTGTAAAGAGTTAACTATTCGTTTAGACAGTCACATTGCATGTATCAGATATAATTCTAACAGTGAAAGAACATATGAAGTAAAGTTTGTAAATGAGAGAGCGTATTGAGCTTAAGAATGTTGTATCAGAGAAAGGGAGAATGTACGTTCTGGGTTACTGATTCCGACAGACCCGGCATTGGTTCAAAACAACCTTACTTTACTGTATTTTTTTTGGTATGGATTTATGCAGTATTTTTCTGATTTTGTCGCATGTTTCATTTTAGTAAAAGTTTAGTCCAGAAGCCTATTTTGCGTTAATATTTAGGGTCTGTCGGAATCGGTGAGCCAGAACGTACATTCTCCCTTTCTCTCACAAGTGTTATTCCTATAACGTACCAGCTAGATCAGCATTTGGAATATATACGTAGCAGACTAGATTACACTGAAATACGACTGCATCAGTTTAGTAAATGAATGGTTTCCGAATTATTATTTCAAGGCAAGAACAATCGGAATCGAAAACGTGTAGGGTTTAGAACGTCCGTACCATATATAAGACTTATTACCAGCCTGCCTCATGCGTGCAGACTCAGTGCAACGTGACGAGCAATTTTTGTTTTTGAAATGCCGCAGTGGTTCGATTGCCCTAGCCTTGCAGACGACACAAACCCCGCTCAGCAAACTAACATGTTGGGCAAATGTGAACGAAAAAACGATGGGGATATAATACGTGTAGGGTTCAGAACATTCTTACCGTTCATATTTAGTACCAGACTCCCCGATGAATGAAGATACCACACGAGAACGTAACATGCCACATTTACTTTGAAAATGTGCTAACCGTCGAATCCTTGGGGGGTAGTCAATTCAAGGGGAGTCACTCTGCACAGTCAATCCGTCGAAGCTCGACTTGAGGTTTCGAATCGCAAATAACTAAGAACACAGTCCTTTCTCCGAGTTCAAATGAGGTCTCTCTGAAAGATCATCACTGTTTAGCTTAACGCTTCACTGGAATTTACCAACAGAAATTAAAACAAGAGTTTGCGTGTGATGAAAGCACGACACACTTGAGACAGCCCACACAAAAGTAGATCTTCTACGACCTGACCACACAGTTATGCCTATTCAAATGCGCGTAGCAAAATGTGCGTGTTGTATCTTCTTTTTTCTCTGGCGGTACCGACAATATCGTTATTGAAACAATCCCAGTGCACTAAGGGATTTATAGAGCAAATCTCGAAAATAATTATTGAACTCAGCGCTATGCGCTTCGTTCAATAATGAATTTTCTCGATTTGCTCTAAAAATCCCTTAGTGCACTGGGATGTCTCAATAACTTAAATAATAATAATAATTGTCAGTAAGTACTGGTGTCACATGACTGATGTGAACCAGTTGATTGGCTAATGGCGATGCGCTAAAACTGTTAGCGCACTCTTGGAGTGCGCTAACTTTTCCACAGAGCGTATTCTTCCGCCCTTTGCCTAAGCGAGACTGTACTCTCATCCTCAGAATTAATTAATGACATGTAGCTTATATTCTCCACAATACCAAATGACCATAAATTTCCTGCGGCTCAATTAAAGCGGAAGGTTTTTTTCTGACAGATTGCTTGTGCTTGTGCCTGTGCCAGTGAAGCCCACTGGTCTAAAAATAGAAGCCGCTGTGTCTCATCTCATTTTCGACTTGCATAGATTCTTCTCATATGCCGTGTTAGCGGCATGTAGCTTATTATCCACATTACCAAATGATGAGTTAGTATACATTTCTCAGCGGCTAACAGAAATCACAAGTGTTATTCCGATAACGTACCAGCTAGACCAGCATTTGGAAGTAGACTGACTCGATCGACTCTGTCATAGTAGCAGACTACACTGAAATACGACTGCATCAGTTCAGTAAATTAATGGTTTCCGAATTATTATTTCAAGGCAACAACAATCGGAATCGAAAACGTGTATAAGATTTATTACCAACCTGCCTCATGCATGCAGACTCAGTGCAACGTGACGAGCAATTTATGTTTTTGAAATGAGACTGCAGTGGTTCGATTGCCTTAGCCTAGCAGACGACATAAACCCCGCTCAGCAAATTAACATGTTGGGCAAATGTGAACGAAAAAACGATGGGGATATAATACGTGTAGGGTTCAGAGTAGGGGCGGATTAGGGGGGGGGGGGGTTACAGGGGTTCCGGAACACCCCCCACCGGCTGTAAAAAAAATAAAAAAATTAATACTAACTTTAAAAGAAATAATGAGTGGCTGCTGACACCAGTTGATCATGTTTAAAATCAAGGATAAGCCATAAATTGTTCATAAAATAGCTAAAACTCTTCAGCTTCTGGGATGTCTCAATAACTAAAATAATAATAATATTTGTCAGTAAGTACTGGTGTCACATGACTGATGTGAATCAGTTGATTGGCTAATGGTAATGCGCTTAAAGCCCCCCAGACCCCCCAACGGGGCCTTGCCCATGTACCCCACAAGGGCTCTACCCCTGGACCCCAAGTTGTAACCCCCCCCCCCCCCCCTCCTCTGGCTTAACTGCTCCGCCCCTGCAGAACATTCTTACCGTTCATATTTAGTACCAGACTCCCCGATGAATGAAGATACCACACGAGAACGTAACATGCCACATTTACTTTGAAAATGTGCTAACCGTCGAATCCTTGGGGGGTAGTCAATTCAAGGGGAGTCACTCTGCACAGTCAATCCGTCGAAGCTCGACTGGAGGTTTCAAATCGCAAATAACCAGACCACAGTCCTTTCTCCGAGTTCAAATGAGGTCTCTCTGAAAGATCATCACTGTTTAGCTTAACGCTACACTGGAATTTACCAACAGAAATTAAAATGCGTGTGACGAAAGCACGACACACTTGAGACAGCCCACACAAAAGTAGATCTTACACGACCTGACCACTTAGTGCACTTACACTACCTGACCACTTAGATGTCTCAATAACTTAAAATATAATATATATGATAATAGTAGGTGCCTGGGAGTCCAATACGGACCAGTGAAGCGGCCTTCACGAATCACTGCAAAAATCCACCTTCAATTCAAAATAACATTATACAACTTAGTGTGCAAGTTAGACTAACTAAAATATGCTTCAGATTGATCTGTTTCGGGTTGATGAGAGCATTATTTGAAGCACACCAGGAAACAAAAGAAGCTTATCAAAAACAGAGTGAAAATAAGTGAAATTATCAACTACAACTATTTGGTTGTGTTTTTTTAAATCTCGAGGGCTAGTTATAGGTTATTTTTTAGCAAGCTTCTTAATGAATCAATGAAAATAGCCTTTAGCTTTTATTTTCTTCGATTTGTTGAAGGTGGTCCATATTAGGGGACTCACACATACTTTGAGATTTTGCTATTATTTTTTGTTTGCAGTAGAAACTCGCGGTCAACACTCAAATACGGTCTTCGCTGTCATACATAGCAATTTGTGTGTGATAAAAGCTATGGCTGTGGACAGAAAAGAGTCCGTTTTAGGCGGCACATTTAGAGTGAACACTGCCAAAAATGAAAAAAAAATAGAAAAAGACCAACGGTTTTGAGGTTTGTGTTTCTGCAACTGTTTTGACATGTGTAAGTTATCCAGAGAGGGTGAATACAGCGAATGAAATTGTTTTGAGCGCTCTAGCGCCGTTAGTTTGTCAGAACCGGATGTGGTCCAAATTTGGAGCCCTTCCCCTAGCTGTTATTGGTTTTTGTGGGAGACGAACTTGATTTAGCAGATAACAACGGAGATGTGTTAGATATCTGCTTGCGTTATAACTCGATATGCAACGGAAACGTATTATATGCGACATCAAATATAAAGGTTTGTAGATTGCCGATGGAGTGAGAGCTTTTGATCTCACTGATCCTCAGGGTGATTCACGTCGAGCTTAAAAGCCACCACAGTAAGTATCAACATATTACCTCTCTCTCTCTCTCTCTCTCTCTCTCTCTCTCTCTCTCTCTCTCTCTCTCTCTCTCTCTCTCTTCTCTCTCCCTCTCTCTCTCTCTCTCTCTCTCTCTCTCCCTCTCTCTCTCTCTCTCTCCCTCCCTCTCTCTCTCTCTCTCTCTCTCTCTCTCTCTCTCTCTCTCTCTCTCTCTCTCTCTTCCCGCAGTGGGGCACTGCGGTTATGAAATTAAAGGCCCCTCCTGTTTTTGGAACCGCAGGAGCTTTCTAGTTTGCTGTTAGGTAGATTTTTGGTTCCTCTTTCCTGTCATGCTCTCTTTTTCTTCATGAATTCTTTTCTTTTTTCTGCCTTCTTGCTCATTCACCTGTATTTTTTCCAAAAAATCTCTTCTCTTGCCGCTTGTCTCGCGATTCATGTATAGTTTAATCTGTTAGTGTTCTGATGTAAACCCAGCAGTAGATAGGTTAAGCCTATTTTAACATACTGGAAACTGGTAATCTTCCAGTAGGTATTAATTTAGTTTTACTAAAGCCTGCTGGGACACAAGTAATGGGTTAGTGCATTTGTAAACAGGAATCGCTTGACAAGTGGCCCCCTTCATCCCCCCCTTCCTCGTCCTGATATGGCTCTACGTAGTCGGCTGGACGTTAAGCAACAAATAAACAAACAAACAAACAAACTCTCTCTCTCTCTCTCTCTCTCTCTCTCTCTCTCATCAGTTTGGAATTCACTTCCATCATCCTTTAAGCACTTAAAGTCATTAAAAAGTTTTAAAAAATGTGTCAAAAAACACTTAATGTCTGAGTAGTTTAACGCGTTTTGATTTACCACACTTAGTATTACGCCAAACATATATGCTGTGCATTGTATATTGTGAACATATTTTTGTTGTACTATTGCTACATGTTCGATTGCTACCAGCTTGTACTTATAATTACTTGCATAGTATGCATTTGATTTTATGAATAACCACATAATTATGTATGCTCTTCATGCCTCATCTTCATCATCATCATCATCATCATCATCATCATCATCATCATCATCATCATCATCATCATCATCATCATCATCATCGTCATCTTTATCATCACGTGCTGAAGTTTTTTGACCTCCTTTTGTTGGTAAACTTTTTAACTTTTTAATTTTTAATATTTCAATTGTATCATTGTGTGTCTGTGCGTCCCAAGGACAGATTGTAAGAAAAGGCGTAGCCTTAAATCTTAATCCTTGTTAAATAAAGTTCAATTCAATTCAATTCAATTCTCTCTCTCTCTCTCTCTCTCTCTCTCTCTCTCTCTCTCTCTCTCTCTCTCTCTCTCTCTCTCTCTCTCTCTCTCTTTCTCTCTCTCTCTCTCTCTCTCTGTCTCTGTCTCTTTCTGTCTCTCTCTGTCTCTCGGTCTCTCTGTTTTTCTCTCTCTGTTCTTATCTCTCTCTGTTCTTCTCTCTCGCTCCCTCCCTCTCCCCTCTCTCTTTTATTCTCTCTCTCTTTTCTTCTCGCTCTCGCTGCCTCCCCCTCTCTCGCTCTTTTATTCTCTCTCTCTGTTCTTTTCTCTCTCGCTCCCTCCCCCTCTCTCTCTCTTTTATTGTTCTTCTCGCTCTCGCTCCCTCCCTCTCTCTCTCTCTCTTTTATTATCTCTCTCTGTTCTTCTCTCTCTCGCTCCCTCGCCCTCTCTCTCTCTCTTTTATTCTCTCTCTCTGTTCTTCTCTCTCTCGCTCCCTCCCCCTCTCTCTCTCTTTTATTATCTCTCTCTGTTCTTCTCTCTCTCGCTCCCTCGCCCTCTCTCTCTCTCTTTTATTCTCTCTCTCTGTTCTTCTCTCTCTCGCTCCCTCCCTCTCTCTCTCTCTTTTATCATCTCTCTCTGTTCTTCTCTCTCCCGCTCCCGCCCTCTCTCTCTCTCTTTTATTCTCTCTCTCTGTTCTTCTCTCTCTCTCGCTCCCTCCCTCTCTCTCTCTCTTTTATTATCTCTCTCTGTTCTTCTCTCTCTCGCTCCCTCCCTCTCTCTCTCTCTCTTATTCTCTCTCTCTGTTCTTCTCTCTCGCTCCCTCGCCCTCTCTCTCTCTCTTTTATTCTCTCTCTCTGTTCTTCTCTCTCTCGCTCCCTCCCTCTCTCTCTCTCTTATTCTCTCTCTCTGTTCTTCTCTCTCTCGCTCCCTCCCTCTCTCTCTCTCTTATTCTCTCTCTGTGTTCTTCTCTCTCTTGCTCCCTCCCTCTCTCTCTCTCTTTTATTCTCTCTCTCTGTTCTTCTCGCTCTCGCTCCCTCGCCCTCTCTCTCTCTCTTTTACTCTCTCTCTGTTCTTCTCTCTCTCGCTCCCTCGCCCTCTCTCTCTCTCTCTCTTTTATTCTCTCTCTCTGTTCTTCTCTCTCTCGCTCCCTCCCTCTCTCTCTCTCTCTTTTATTATCTCTCTCTGTTCTTCTCGCTCTCGCTCCCTCCCTCTCTCTCTCTTTTATTATCTCTCTCTGTTCTTCTCTCTCTCGCTCCCTCCCTCTCTCTCTCTCTTTTATTCTCTCTCTCTGTTCTTCTCTCTCTCGCTACCTCCCTCTCTCTCTCTCTCTTTTATTCTCTCTCTCTGTTCTTCTCTCTCGCTCCCTCCCCCTCTCTCTCTCTCTGTTCTTCTCTCTCTCGCTCCCTCCCTCTCTCTCTCTCTCTCTCTCTTTTATTATCTATCTCTGTTCTTCTCTCTCGCTCCCTCCCCCTCTCTCTCTCTGTTCTTCTCTCTCTCGCTCCATCCCTCTCTCTCTCTCTCTTTTATTATCTATCTCTGTTCTTCTCTCTCGCTCCCTCCCCCTCTCTCTCTCTTTTATTCTCTCTCTCTCTGTTCTTCTCTCTCTCGCTCCCTCTCTCTCTTTTATTCTCTTTCTCTGTTCTACTCTCTCTCGCTCCCTCCCTCTCTCTCTCTCTTTTATTATCTCTCTCTGTTCTTCTCTCTCTCGCTCCCTCCCCCTCTCTCTCTCTCTTTTATTCTCTCTCTCTGTTCTTCTCTCTCTCGCTCCCTCCCCCCCCTCTCTCTCTCTTTTATTCTCTCTGTGTTCTTCTCTCTCTTGCTCCCTCCCTCTCTCTCTCTCTCTTATTCTCTCTCTCTGTTCTTCTCTCTCTTGCTCCCTCCCTCTCTCTCTCTCTCTTTTATTCTCTCTCTCTGTTCTTCTCTCTCTCGCTCCCTCCCTCTCTCTCTCTCTTTTACTCTCTCTCTGTTCTTCTCTCTCTCGCTCCCTCCCCCTCTCTCTCTCTCTTTTACTCTCTCTCTGTTCTTCTCTCTTGCTCCCTCCCTCTCTCTCTCTCTCTTTTATTCTCTCTCTCTCTCTGTTCTTCTCTCTCTCGCTCCCTCCCTCTCTCTCTCTCTCTTTTATTCTCTCTCTCTCTGTTCTTCTCTCTCTCGCTCCCTCCCTCTCTCTCTCTCTCTTTTATTCTCTCTCTCTGTTCTTCTCTCTCTCGCTCCCTCCCTCTCTCTCTCTTTTATTCTCTCTCTCTGTTCTTCTCTCTCTCGCTCCCTCCCTCTCTCTCTCTCTTATTCTCTCTCTCTGTTCTTCTCTCTCTTGCTCCCTCCCTCTCTCTCTCTCTCTTTTATTCTCTCTCTCTGTTCTTCTCTCTCGCTCCCTCCCCCTCTCTCTCTCTCTGTTCTTCTCTCTCTCGCTCCCTCCCTCTCTCTCTCTCTCTTTTATTATCTATCTCTGTTCTTCTCTCTCGCTCCCTCCCCCTCTCTCTCTCTTTTATTCTCTCTCTCTCTGTTCTTCTCTCTCTCGCTCCCTCCCCTCTCTCTCTCTTTTATTCTCTCTCTCTGTTCTTCTCTCTCTCGCTCCCTCCCTCTCTCTCTCTCTTCTCTCTCTCTCTCTTTCTGTATCTCTCTCTCGCTCCCTCCCTCTCTCTCTCTCTCTTTTATTATCTCTCTCTGTTCTTCTCTCTCTCGCTCCCTCCCTCTCTCTCTCTTTTATTCTCTCTCTCTGTTCTTCTCTCTCTCTCCCTCCCCCTCTCTCTCTCTCTTTTATTCTCTCTCTCTGTTCTTCTCGCTCTCGCTCCCTCCCTCTCTCTCTCTTTTATTATCTCTCTCTGTTCTTCTCTCTCTCGCTCCCTCTCTCCCTCTCTCTCTCTCTCTTTTATTATCTCTCTCTGTTCTTCTCTCTTTCGCTCCCTCTCTCTCTCTCTCTTTTATTATCTCTCTCTGTTCTTCTCTCTCTCGCTCCCTCCCTCTCTCTCTCTCTTTTATTCTCTCTCTCTCTCTGTTCTTCTCTCTCTTTTTTTTTCTCTCTCTCTTTTTTTCTCGCTCTCGCTCCCCCTCTCTCTCTCTTTTATTCTCTCTCTCTTTTCTTCTCTCCCTATCTTCCTCCCTCTCTCTCTTTTTTCTCTCTCTCTTTTCTTCTCGCTCTCGCTCCCTCTCTCTTTTTTTGTTCTCTTTCTCCTTTCTTCTCTCTCTATCTCTCTATCTCCCTCCCTCTCTCTCTCTACCTCCCTCACTCTCTCTTCTCTCTCTCGTTTCTTCTCGCTCTCTCTCTCTCTTTTTTCTCTCTTTTTTTCTTCTCTCTCTCTCTCTCTCTCTCTCTCTCTCTCTCTCTCTCTCTCTCTCTCTCTCTCTCTCTCTCTCTCTCTCTCTCTCTCTCTCTCTCCACAATGCAGTTTTTTTCCCCAAGACTGGTCTATAAACTCAACTCGTACACATACAGGCCCAGCTGTACAAACTAATTCGCGTCCTGAATATTCATATGAGAAATTATTAACAGTTATTGTGTTTTCAGCGTAGCAATAGGGTCCGATATTTGGACGAGACAAGTAAAATGCCGACGAGTCGAAGACGAGTCGCATTATACTTGTTCGAGTCTAAATATCGGACCCTATTGCTACGCTGAAAATACAATAGCGATTATATAGCGCTGTTCTGACCTTGATTTGTTGTTCCAAACTTACAAAATGACAGTTTTTGCGCCGATGCGTTGATCTCAGGTTTTGATAGCACTAGCAGACGCCGTTTCTTATGCGCATTAGTTTTGCGCAGGCGCCACACTGACTTTGGAAACAAACTCGATTTAGCAACACAGCTGTTAAACAGCTTTTTATTAGTTCATTCGTATACAACAAAAAGAAGTTTGAGTTTTTATAATTTTGAACAAGACTACTTATGAAGAAGACCAAAACACAACATCAACGGAAAACTAGAAACAACTGAAGAACTAGGATGCAACAAGGGGAGGAGAAGAGAACAGCTAATCGAAGTTTTCAGTTTGGGTGAATGGCATTTATACTTGTCTCGTCATGAAGCGAATTTTTCAACCTCAGTTATAAACGACTACATGAATGTTAGTGCCATGGGTTGTACATCAATACTTCAGAGTGGAAGTGGGGGTATTTAGTGTGGAGTTACGAGATAAGAAAAGCCGAATGCGAAAGTTTGTGTCAGTCGAATGCGAAAGTTTGTGTCAGTCGGCAACAGTGAGCTCACACATGGCACACAAAAACGCTGTTCCGTTTTACTCCCCTGTTTGTACTACATCTTTCGACTTTGGGCATTTTGTGGTGTTTAGGGACAGAAAATAATTGGTTTAGTCCTGTTTCATCGGGAAGTTAGCAGAAAAGGGTTGCTATCGACATTTGTAAAGTTGAAAAACATTCCCGAGAAGAATTTCAAGTTGTCAGTGTATGCTGTTGTCGATTGAAACATCGCCGCGTGGTACAGATGGGTCAACCGGAACCATGCGTCTTTGTTATTGCCAATATGCTTTTGGATATTGGCAAAAATGGCCGACTTTAATTCCGTAGCATTATGCTTTGATGATCGGAAGAGATCATCCAATCACAGCCCTCGAATTCCCCCACGTGTCCATCAGAATAGCTATATTAGTTTCTTAGAATTGTTCTGTTCGCAGCTACTGAACTTCCCCGTAACTTTTTTCTGTGGTTATATAATTCTTTTTTAATATGTCATCATATCTGTGCAGAAAATGCAGTCCTCCTGGATAAGGGCACTGTCCGCTGGACTGTTACTTCTAGTTCTTGGAACCAGAAGCGACGCATGGACAGGTATGATATATGGCATCCCAACACTGTCAAAGGTGTTTTACTTCAACAAACAATACAATGGCACATAGCTAACATCCTTGCTGGTTGTATTGTTGAAAGCGCGGCAATCTCTGGTTTTTACATTTAGTCAAGTTTTGACTAAATGTTTTAACGTAGAGGGGGAATCGAGACGAGGGTCGTGGTGTATGTGCGTGCGTGCGTGTGTGTGTGTGTGTGTGTGTGTGTGTGTGTGTGTGTGTGTGTGTGTGTGTGTCTGTCTGTGTGTGTGTGTAGAGCGATTCAGACTAAACTACTGGACCGATCTTTATGAAATTTGACATGAGAGTTTCTGGGTATGAAATCCCCAGACGTTTTTTTCATTTTTTTGATAAATGTCTTTTATGACGTCATATCCGGCTTTTCGTGAAAGTTGAGGCGGCACTGTCACGCTCTCATTTTTCAACCAAATTGGTTGAAATTTTGGTCAAGTAATCTTCGACGAAGCCCGGACTTCGGTATTGCATTTCAGCTTGGTGGCTTAAAAATTAATTAATGACTTTGGTCATTAAAAATCAGAAAATTCTAAAAAAAAAATAAATCATAAAACGATTTAAATTTACGTTCATCTTATTTTTCATCATTTTCTGATTCCAAAAACATATAAATATGTTATATTTGGATTAAAAACAAGCTCTGAAAATTAAATATATAAAAATTATTATCAAAATTAAATTGTCGAAATCAATTTAAAAACACTTTCATCCTATTCCTTGTCGGTTCCTGATTCCAAAAACATATAGATATGATATGTTTGGATTAAAAACACGCTCAGAAAGTTAAAACAAAGAGAGGTACAGAAAAGCGTGCTATCCTTCTTAGCGCAACTACTACCCCGCTCTTCTTGTCAATTTCACTGCCTTTGCCATGAGCGTTGGACTGACGATGCTACGAGTATACGGTCTTGCTGAAAAATGGCATTGCGTTCAGTTTCATTCTGTGAGTTCGACAGCTACTTGATTAAATGTTGTATTTTCGCCTTACGCGACTTGTTCTGTTTATATTGGTTTACACGGAGATCCGTAAAGAGAAGGAGAGAGAGAGAGAGAGAGAGAGAGAGAGAGAGAGAGAGAGAGAGAGAGAGAGAGAGAGAGAGAGAGAGAGAGAGAGAGAGAGAGAGAGAGAGAGAGAGAGAGAAAGAACTCAGAACTCAGAACTCAGAACTTTATTACATAAGGATAAAGGTTTTAGGCTTAGCCTAATCTTCCAACCTGTCCTTGGAACATATACAAAGAATAATTGTAAACAAAAACAAAGACTGCGCACATACCTCATCAAAGTATTAAACTAATAAAACATCAAAATAATGGTCGAGTATAAACATACAAAATATTGGACTCACAAAGTCATATAAAACAAAACCAAATACAAACAAACGTAAATGTTTTTTACATTTCTTAAAAAAGTATAGCAATGTATTGCCGAACAGGGCCATGTATACAGGCAGCTAAAGTTTCAAGAAGAAGGGGGAGGGGGACGAGGGATTACACATTCAGATTAACTACATATACAATATTTAAAAAACAAACAAACACTTAAGAGCATTGCATACATTATCCGAGTACACAATGGAAACTAAACATCAGGGACAGTTTATAGTGTGATCAAATGTGTGTGCAACTGCCTTTTAAAGGCCTTTAATGATGCGGATCGTTTGATTTCTATTGGCAAAGAATTCCACAGAGATGATCCTGAAAAAGCTAAGCTGGATTTATAAAGATCTATACGAGGAATTGGAGGAAGTAAATTTTGAGACCCATACCTCTTCGTAACATGTGTAAAATAGGATTGCACATAACTGGGCACATCACCATGAACTAATTTATACATAAAGACAGCCTTATTGTATGCAAGGTGGGTTTTTAGGGGAAGGAAATTAAGGCTGTTTAACTTCATTTCTGTAGACATGTGCGATTCATACATGATAAGTTTTGCAGCACGACGGTACAAAGAATTGAGTTTCAATAAGTGAACATCACTGCAGCCATCCCACAATGTCGAAGCAAAATTAATATGAGGCATTATGTGAGCATGAACGAACATTTTTAATGTTTCAGACTTCGCATAATGTTTGAGTTTTGACAACAAATACAAATTCCTTGATAACACTTTGCAGAGGTTGCTTATGTGTGTTTGCCATTTCATTTCTTCATCGACAGTTACACCAAGTATGCGATGTTCTTTAACTTGCTGTATTTGAGTTGTACCTAAGGACAGTTGTAATTTAAGAGGACTTATCTGATGCTTTTGTCTTGTGGTAATAACAATGCTTTTAGTTTTTTCTGGGTGCAGTATCATGGCATTTGATGTGCACCATTTCGCAACTTCGTCCAAAGTGTTCTTCAGGGAAGAATTTACTGATTCCAACGAGGTGTTACTGGTATGAATAGACGAATCGTCTGCAAAAAACTCGCATTTGACTTTATCATCCGATACATGTAAAGGCAAATCATTAACGTAAATACAAAAGAGAATAGGTCCCAATACAGACCCTTGAGGGACGCCATGTTTTACTAGTGCAGTAGACGAATTCTGGCATTGTATGTAGAGTGACATATTGTGTCCGGTCAGCAAGATACGATTTAAAGAAGTCACAGACCGAATCGTTTCTCAAATAATAGTGTAATTTTTTCAACAATATGGAATGATCGACTAAGTCAAATGCTTTCTTAAAATCCAAAAACAATGCTCCTGTAACTTCAGACTTGTTCATTGCTGACAGCCAAGCTTCACAGAGAGACGTAAGAGCTGTGTGGCAAGAATGCTTGGACCGAAAACCGGATTGAAACAAATTTTGTTCTTCTATGTAAGCAAGAAGATGCTTGTGCACATGCCGTTCTAATGGTTTTGACAAAACAGGCAGCAAAGAAATGGGTCTAAAATTACTTGGGTCTGAGAGATCTTTACATTTGGGAAGGGGTATGACTTTGGCGCTTTTCAATTTAGACGGAAAAAAGTTCTGCTCAATACTAAGGTTATATACGAACGTGAGCGAATCCACAATATACGGTAGAGAAAGCTTCAATAACTTCACGGGTATTTTATCAGGACCCATGGACTTTTTATTCTCCAGGTTTTCAATAAATGTTCCGACCTCATGAACTGCAATCGGAGGAATGATAAACGCTTCATTGTTTATTCTGTTCCGCTGACAGTATTCGTCCAATTATTCAAAACAGTTATCTGTACCCGGAGAATATGTTTCTGCCACAGAAGCCTTCAATTTATCCGCTAAAGATATAAAATGATTATTAAATTCTTCCGCAGATAGTTTTGTTAGATTAGCAGTTGACTTTTTCCTAGATTTATCAAGGATTTCATTTACTGCCCGCCAAATTGTTGCAGTATCTTTCTTATCGGAAATCAATTTATCAAAGTAACCGGTTTTTGATTGTCTCACTCGGTTTAACACCTCATTCCTCTGCTGTTTATATTCGTCTGTCATCTTATTTTCCTTGAAATAATCTCTCAGTGCCATCGCCTCTATAATATCTGATGTTAACCAAGGCGGAAGTCTGGCATGTTTTACTCTATGCTGACGCAGGGGCACGTGCTTATCTATAATTGTGCTTAAAATGCTATACAAGTGATTAAAAGCATCATCTGCAAGACTGAAATCAAAAACGCTCTGAAATGGAGCTTCACTAAGATCACGAAAAAATGCAGACTCATCAAAATGTCTAAAACTTCTGTATTCTATGGTCGTGTGGCCTTTTGGTCCTGATTTAGGCAAGCGCATAGAGACCGAACAAAAAATAGGCCTATGATCGCTGATACTGGAATTGGACACATACACATTTGAAACAATCTTCTTATTATCAGTATATATGTGATCAATAAGAGTTGCAGTTGTGTGAGACAGACAGAGAGAGAGAGAGAGAGAGAGAGAGAGAGAGAGAGAGAGAGAGAGAGATTGACCTTTTTTTCGAGGAGGGTAACAGAATAAGCAATGTATAGATGCTTTTTTTCATCCGGCCCTCGCCCATTGAGGGTAACTCGATTAATAACAATAAGAAATAGAAGTTAAGTTAACTGCAATACAATTTACATAATTAACATGTCAAACTTCTTCTTCTTCTTCTTCTTCTTCTTCGGCGTTCCAGAACATGTCAAACAATTTAAAATACATATCAATATGCATTATGAATATCAATCAATGATGAAATATTATCAAAGATTTATTTACTTAAGAGAAACATCATGTAAAGTTCTTTGAATGCTGTTTCACTGACTTGCATTTTAACTATATCAGGAATGGAGTTCCACAATATTGCGCCAGAATAAGAAAGACATGACTTATACAGGTCAATTCTAAGGGTTGGGGTAATTAATTTGTTTAGTTTCCTTGAATTATTCAGTTTAAAATTTGAGGCAATTAGTGTAGGTGCATTCCCTGACATAATTCTATGCATCATTGCACCTTTGTTATAGGTAAATCTTAGTAAAATAGAGAGAGAGAGAGAGAGAGAGAGAGAGAGAGAGAGAGAGAGTGAGAGTGTGTGTTTGAGAGAGAGAGAGA
>NC_090251.1:53923907-53946407 GCF_037325665.1 Littorina saxatilis
GTCACTCCACCGCCCGTGGCAAAGGCAGTGCCCGTGGAATTGACAAGAAGAGCGGGGTATTCGTTGCGCTGAGAAGGATAGCACGCTTTTCTGTACCTCTCTTCGTTTTAACTTTCTGAGCGTGTTTTTAATCCAAACATATCATATCTATATGTTTTTGGAATCAGGAACCGACAAGGAATAAGATGAAAGTGTTTTTAAATTGATTTCGAAAAAAAAAATTTGATAATAATTTTTGTATATTTAATTTTCAGAGCTTGATTTTAATCCAAATATATCATATTTACATGTTTTTGGAATCAGCAAATGATGGAGAATAAGATAAACGTAAATTTGGATCGTTTTATAAATTTTTATTTTTTTTTACAATTTTCAGATTTTTAATGACCAAAGTCATTAATTAATTTTTAAGCCACCACGCTGAAATGCAATACCGAAGTCCGAGCTTCGTCGAAGATTACTTGACCAAAATTTCAACCAATTTGGTTGAAAAATGAGGGCGTGACAGTGCCGCCTCAACTTTCACGAAAAGCCGGATATGACGTCATCAAAGACATTTATCAAAAAAATGAAAAAATGTTCGGGGATTTCATACCCAGGAACTCTCATGTCAAATTTCATAAAGATCGGTCCAGTAGTTTAGTCTGAATCGCTCTACACACACACACACACACAGACAGACAGACAGACAGACAGACACACGCACATACACCACGACCCTCGTTTCGATTCCCCCTCGATGTTAAAATATTTAGTCAAAACTTGACTAAATATAAAAAAGAGACAGAGAATTGAGTGCTTTTTGTTTTTGTTTTATAATTCTGCTTTGTTAAAAAGCACATGAAGTCTTGCATGCCTGTCAGAGTATATCTCTGGACTCAAAGCAAAAAGTAACAACCTCACAGCTTCCTGTGTAAAGTGGACATATTTATGTGCAATTCTTTCACACACACACACATGCACGCACGCACACACATACACACACGCAGGCGCGCACACACACACACACACACACACACGCACACGCACACACACTAAAACAATGGTTAATCGGCGACTTATTGCTCGTGCCAAATGTTGGAGTACATCTGAAGATGTCAGAGTCCAATCACACCCATAATTAGTGGATTTACACAAAAATTATAGCTGTATGTCATTTTTTCTGATAAACATAACGGCGGGGGATCTTACCCTAGTGTTGCGGTGGGGCGTAGTAGGCAAATCGACCAAGCTGCGGGGGATCTTACCCCGTCAAATTTCACTGTTGATCTTTGAACCGATCGTGAGTCTAAACTAAGGTAAGCTTAAACTTAAAAATGAAGAGCAGTATCCACAAGTAGTTTGACTTTGACCAGCAAAAAGATTTAAGCCCTTCTGTTGACCGTGCTTTGTGTTATTTCAACATTTTTAACGTGGGAGACAGTATTTCTGACTTGTCGTGATGACATTTCTTCTCTTATGTAGTACACGAGAGTGTAAATGGTAAGACAACTAGCTGATCCAATGCAAAATAAAGTACAGAACAGTATGATATAAACTTCAATACTAGAAAGTCTGGTTATCTACTATTTTAAGGCATTGATTTGGAGACACCTACCATGTTGTTCGTCTTGCGGGGGAACGAATTGGGTGTTGTTCCTGCGGTGGAAAAAACTAGGCGTGCCACCGTCTACGGCGTGCGTATGTGACACCACCGGCTTTAGCCACTCCGCCCAAGAAGAAGACGTATAATTTAGCTGTCTGTGAGAAGTTACCGACACCTAACTCTTGGAAATCTGCGTGTCCCTGCTGCCTGTAATGTCAGTTTCATTATTTTTTTATTTTTTTTATTGTTTTTATTCCCCAATATGTTTACAAATTGTATGTTTAATCCAGACTTGGCCAAACAATTATTGCAACAAATTTCAAACCCAAATCAAAGCACCAATCCCCGTGTCATTCCATCAAAACCTCTTATGCCAGAGAAGGCCGTTCACCCAACCTTAACCGTAATGTCAGTTTATGATATGCAACTTGATCAGCGCGTCTGTGACAAAGGGGATTTAAGCTTAGTTTCTTTGATACTAGACGAAGATGGGTAAACAACTTGAGTAAGGTGCGGTTAGATCTAGCTTGTTCCATACCTTCCTTCTTGTCTTTAATCATCGGGGAAAATGTGTGTTTTACTGCCTTCACCGAGCTTCGTGGGTCGTGGACGACCCAGAGTCTCACTAAATCGTCTTTATCTCTAAAAACTATTTGCAGTTTTTAATTGAGACTTCAGGTAATCTCATTTGGAGCGGTTGTTCCGCAGTACCCTTTACATTGTCAGCTGCATTGTGTTCATATTATTCTTATTTGAAATAATAGAAGAATGTTGTTATGTTAGCATATACCTTTTATCTTTCTCATGTGTAAGGCGCATGCACTACGTGACCTTTTCATTACTAAAACCACATTGTGTTATAAGCTTTTTGCTTTTAAATGATTTATTTATTTTGTTATTTTAGTAAATACCTTTTGATTTGCCTAAGACGACAGTGTATTGATGAGCCGTTCACATAATGTGCAGACATCTTTGTTTGCAGACAAGCCACTTGTACAGTTGTGAAATAGTGTTTTGCACTCGATGTGTACTCTGCTCGACCTAGCTTCATTCACAAGACTGACGGAGCCAGTTTAATTCGCTTCTAGTGTCATGCAATTTGCCGCGGACAATGAAGGTCATGCACACATAGGATTAGACGCTTAGATTGTGGCCTCAAGACTTTACTTTTCCCGAAATAATCCTCAGACTACAGTGCCCCGCTACACTCCCCCCCCCTCCACCCACCTCACCCGCCAGCCTAAATCAGAGCAGTTGTAAATAGCCATGTACGTAATTATTATTTGAAATTTTTCTTTTCTTTTTCATGCTTACTTTTGAATGCAGTGTCTCTGTTTGTTGCCTTGTCATCTTCATGTAATTTATGCGTAAGTGTATATTATGAGTGTGCTTGAGTTGTAAATGCGAAAGAATGTGTATGAGTGCGCCTTGAGTCGCCATGTGGTGAGTTTTGTGCGCGTTATAAATTCTCGTATTATTAAGTGCGTTTGTTCTTCAAAGAATACCCACACTTGAAATCATTCATTATTTTTAACAAAAAGAGGAAACAGCATAAACCTGCAGATTAGTTCTTTCTTTGTCAAAATTTCGGAAGCGACAAACTGCCTTCTTCGGGATGGTATTGTGAAAGTACGGACTGACGGTGTCACGAACTGAAAACTGCCTGAACAATCCCTCTCAATGCGGTCAATGACGGGCGCTGTGGCGGGGTGGTAAGACGTCGGCCTCTTAATCGGAAGGTCGAGGGTTCGAATCCCGGCCGCGGCCGCCTGGTGGGTTAAGTGTGGAGATTTTTCCGATCTCCCAGGTCACCTTATGTGCAGACCTGCTAATGGCTTATCCCCCTTCGTGTGTAAACGCAAGCACAAGACCAAGTGCGCACGGAAAAGATCCTGTAATCCATGTCAGAGTTCGGTGGGTTATAGAAACACGAAAATATCCAGCATGCTTCCTCCGAAAGCGGCGTATGGCTGCCTAAATGGCGGGGTAAAAACTGTCATACACGTAAAATTCCACTCGTGCAAAACACGAGTGTACGTGGGAGTTTCAGCCCACGAACGCAGAAGAAGAAGAAGAAGAATGCGGTCAATGCGCATGCGCTAACATGGGGAGATTAATCAGGTCGTGAACAACCTAACCCTCACCCTTACCCTTACCCTACCCCTAATCCTAACCCTAACCCTAACCCTAACCCATGGTTCGTTCGGTGAAAGGGTCGCATTTTTTAAGTCCAAGATTGGCGCATTCGCATTGACAGCATTGAGAGGGATTGTTCAGCAGAGTTTTCAGTTCGTGACAACGGCACGTGATGTACAGTGTATTAATGTTTTGTCTTTTCCTTCATAATGAATAAATGGCAGAGGAGAGAATATTGTTTCAACATTTGACAAGGGGGAAACAATATCCTGTTGAGGATGTGGTGCTTCAGTGAAAGGCATTTTCGACTATTAAAAATAGTGTTTTAATAGCGTTTAAATACTTTGGTTTAGACTCATATACTCCCCCGAAGTCGGCGTATGGATGTCTGAATGGCGGGGTAAAAACGGTCATACACGTACAAATCCACTCGTGCAAAAACATGAGTGAACGTGGGAGTTTCAGCCCAAGAACGAAGAAGAACAAGAACAAGAAGAAGAAGAAGAAGAAGAACAAGAAGAACAAGAAGAAGAAGAAGAAGAAGAAGAAGAAGAAGAAGAAGAAGAAGAAGAAGAAGAAGAAGAAGAAGAAGAAGTACAAGAAGAAGAACAAGAAGAAGAACAAGAAGAAGAAGGAGCTGCATGGGAAAGAAAAGAATATTCCCAATGTGTTGCCATGATTTATTGTCAAGGATTAAACAGACAGTTTAGGATTTGCATCATCGTTTTCACACTTGACATAAGCTCTGATTCCGTCCGCTGGCAACAGGGCACGGAAGGATTACCGTGTTTTCATATTTCATCAATTATTTCTTGTCAAGGTTAAAGGGACAGCCATAAAAAAGTGCTAAAAGCTTTATATTGCATGTGACTCAAATCCGTTGTACACACCACACACACACAGACACCACAAACTAGGATTATCAGATAAGCGAAGCATTGTATTTTGACTCGCCTCCAAAATATAAATTCCAGCTAGGGCCGATAGTGGAAACCTGATCTTTTTTTCTGACATCTCGTGCTCCGAGCGAGATCCCACGAGGTCTTAAGGTGTGTTCCAAGAGCACCTCACGCCCTCTGGGTACGGATTAGCTCCCTTTTGTCATCCGGGTCACGCCTGGCGTCTTTGAAATGGAATCTTGCAATCTAGGGGGGTGTTCGGTGTTTAAACGCTCACTGAGTCTCGGATTGAAATTGTACCTACCATATTTTCTTTTGTGATTATTTCACTAACTTTTTATCGTAAACTTACAGAAAGGCTAGGAGAAATCCGAAACAAGTAAACTGCTAACGTTCCAAAGTCAAGACAAGCAAGAACAGCAAACAAGATAGGTGAATGGTCGCACCTTTGATTACATACAGTGTTAGGTTGAAATGCTTGTGAATGTATTTATGTGCAC
Organism: Littorina saxatilis; assembly: GCF_037325665.1. NCBI lineage: Eukaryota > Metazoa > Mollusca > Gastropoda > Littorinimorpha > Littorinidae > Littorina > Littorina saxatilis. The sequence goes on from NC_090251.1 coordinate 53,929,028, forward strand.
TTTATTGTAGCCTACGTTTCTTTTCAGTTGTAACCTATGTGATTTTTCGAGTCTTAGAGATAAGTCTGTTAGAGACATTTGTTATATATGAAGTCTTATATCGCGCGCGTATCTCCAGACTCGGACTCAAGACGCAGGGATCTATTTATGCCGTGTGAGATGGAATTTTTTACACAATACATCACGCATTCACATCGACCAGCAGATCGCAGCCATTTCGGCGCATATCCCACTTTTCACGGCCTATTATTCCAAGTCACACGGAATAGGTTTGTTGAGAAACGTGCCGAGTAACATATGACCATTGCAAGACACATTCGCCTGTAGCCATACCATTTGAATGGAAAGTATTGACTTTTGTCGGCAAGTTCACTTGCACCCAAAGTTGTTATTGGCACACTTAAGCCTGTCCTTAACTGGGCCAAGTCGACTATGCGAAGTATACTTCGCGAAGCTGACAGCACAAAGCTTGAGCACTGAGTTTTTGGTAAAAAGACTTCGCGAAGTCTTCGCAAAGTTGACTTCGGGCTTAACTTAGGTCCACCTTAACACACATTCAAACTTGTGGTAAGAAGCAGGGTTTGTTCTTGAACAGACGAACGAACACTCGCACATGAAGACAGACACAATAACCAGCTTTTATATTTGATGTGAAATAGTTTTTAGAGCAAAACTGTGATTAACGAACACATATGAAGAAAGACAAAAGAACTAATAGTCTTCTTCAACGGACAAAGTCCATTAGAACATCCACTGGTGGACGTGTAAACACGATGATCAAGTTTTCATTTTGATCAAGTTATTTCGTCAGGACTAAAAAAAATGAAAAAAATGAAAAATAAAAACAAGGAAAACAAGAGGCGAAGCCTTCAAGGCTCACGTAAGAAATAGACAAACAGTAACACAAACTCAATCACTCCGTCACACATACACACCCACACACACAGTAAGCTTAGGTGAAACTGTGCAAGAAAGCGAGACACTAGATCTAGATCTGTCTGTCTGCATGTAGCCTACTTACAGGGACACGACTGCCAAATAGTCTCGGCCCGCTCAAAATAACAATGACCGAGACCACACACACCACGCGAGAGAGAAAGACTACAGGGAGGCATGCCGTCATGATGCATTAATTGACGTCAAACACTTTTGACCGTGACGTAATCTTATGCGAGCTTTATCCATAGTCTTGGATAACCACTCACACATAGACTCGGAAATGTTAAAGTTTCTACCACAGACATACACACACACGCACGCACACACACACAGACACAGACACACAGACACACAGACACACACACACGCACAAACGCACAGACAGACAAAGTTACGATCGCATAGGCTACACTTCGTGAGCCAAAAACGAAGGCACTCTTGCCTTGACTTCACCTCACAAACAGACTCATCAAGTTCACGAATTCATTCCAAGCAAGATTCATTCTTGACCAGACACATCATTCGTAAGGGTCAATGCTGTAAGCAAGTCACAATCTATCACAGAGCTGTACTGTCAGCTCACACTACAAATCTCGAGGAGAACGATAGTCTACTATCACACTGATCCCCCAAATCATCGTCTCAAATGTCCACTCCCTCCCACTGTGGTTGACAGGCGTCAAGAGCGTGACAGAGCTGAAATTAATCTAGCCCTCAGTTAGACACAAATCCCACCTCGCGACTGTGATTCAGACTCTGACAGCAAAACCATTCAAGAATAATCTGTTCCTGAAACCTTTAATAGAGAGGTAGGATTTGTTATTGGTGGTAGTGGTGATGGTAGTGGTGACGCAAGTGTATGAATAAAGGGAGCGTATTCGTGCAAGATAAATGTCAAGTCTATCCTTTTAAAGTACAATGAAAATCCCTTGCCATTGCTAGGTCATACTGCTTTAGAAAAAATGTTTGTTTGTTTGCTTGATCGCTTTTTTCCCGTTTGTTTGTTTGTTTGTTTGTTTGTTTGTACGTCCCCTCCTGACTGTCTCGGAGTCTGACAGCGGATATATTCAAGTTTATTCCCCCCTCTGCTTCTTTACCTCTGTAAACTTGTAGAGCTAGTTATTTTTCGATAATGACCCAGCAACCAAACAAATAACGAGCCAGCAACAGCCTGAATCCTCGATAGTGCAATGGGTTGAGAAGCTGTTCTGTTTTGGTACTACTTTTGCGACTGAAAAGTTCCGAACGCTCTATACGTACGAAATATACATCTCTGGAGCAAACAATACAAACATACCGCATTTAAATTAACAACTACAGGCCTGAACACATGAATCTCCATATAAAATCCATGAGTTAGGTTGTTTTCTGAATCTAGATCTGCCGTGCACACACCGTTCATCACAAGCAGATTCCCAAGGCAAGTAACTCATACTCTTGCCGACAAGAGTAGTTCCCCTTCTTTTAACGCAGTTTCTTCGACAACACTGACTGCAATCCGACGGTCAGTTTTCAACAATATTTCATTTTATAAACAGATCACACGCAACCAAATGCACACATCTCATCAATTTAAACAACATAAAGCGGTTTCATACACTATTTTCCCCAGAAAACTGAACTTCATACAGTAATTAACGTTGGAACACGGGTGCAAAAGTTCGTCTGCTGGTCCCATTTGACGAAAGAACATTATCCGAAACGATACTAAAACATAAACAGAACACACAATATCTGCCTTTACAGCCACAGCAGAATAACAGCATATCTGTGTACTTGATTTTAGTCTAAAACAGGGAAACTGACAAGAAGTGTTAACAGAATGGAATGATTTGCACGGAACTATACAACCGCGCATTAATCGATCGCCTGCGCAGGTTGACTGGTTGAGTGATTCGGATTCGATCAAACTTTCGCACAAAAACTCCTGTTTTCTTTGAATAACTGAAGAAAGGAGGAATAAAGAGGTTACACACCTCGTCTCAGTGATTATTAAAAATAATGGTCTCAGTTCGCGGTCATGAAAAAGCTCGCTGAAGCTCGCATTTTTCATGATCCGCCAACTTCGACCATTATTTTTAATAATCACTGAGACTCGGCATGTAACCTCTACGTAATGGGTTCCCAATACCTTCTATCAAGACTCAGAGGTTGAATTTCTTGGTGTTGACATAACGGGGGTCACAGTGGTGGTAGGTTTGACACAAATGTATAAATATGGGGAATGTACTTGTGCAGGTCTTTTCTGTTGAAAGTACAATGAGTATCCAGTGAAATTGTATGCGTCTGTGTAGATGCTTTAGAAGTATTGTGTTTTTGTATTTGTTTGTTTGTTTGCTTTGTGTCGTTGATTGATTGATTGATTGATTGATTGATTGATTGATTGATTGATTGATTGATTGATTGATTGATTGATTGATTGATTGATTAATTAAATAATTCATTGATTGATTATTTGTTTTGTTTGTTTGTTGAATGAAGAAGGTTTTATTTTTGCTAATAGCACTCGCATACGCCAAAAGAGAGAGAGAGAGAGAGAGAGAGAGAGAGAGAGAGAGAGAGAGAGAGAGAGAGAGAGAGAGAGAGAGAGAGAGAGAGAGAGAGAGAGAGAGAGAGAGAGAGAGAGAGAGAGCGAGAGAGAGAGGAACAAGAGAGAGAGAGAGAGAAAGAGAGAGAGAGAGAGAGAAAGAGAGAGAGAGAGAGAGAGAGAGAGAGAGACAGAGACAGAGACAGCGACAGAGAGACAGAGACAGACAGACAGACAGAGAAAGACAGAGAAAGAGTCAGAGAGACCGACAGAAACAGAGAGAAAGGCAGAGAGGGAGGCAACACAATGAAGCTAAAGTTTTTCTCTCAACTGGACACATCCGGGTTTAACAGCCTGAACACGTATTCATTCCTATCGACACAACACAAAAGTCATAAGCCAACTAAGATTTAAAGCAACCATTCACCAAAATAATGATCTTGATAGATCTTTCATCCTCAAAAGCTCCACCGCCACGTGCCGTGCTAAATTCCACGCCTCGCCGCCCTTCTTCTTTTTTCGGTATGAACAGATAGATCAGAGTTCCTGCTCTTTTCAGTCAACCAAAGACTCGTTTGGCACCGAATAAATCGCAATGTTTGTTCACCTTTTCAAGCCATTCCTGTGTGAGTTTGGATAAGGAAATTGGACGGTAGAGCTTCTTTCTTTGTGCGCACTTTATTCTCTGTTGATCGTTACGCGTGCTTAGGTCCGGCGGAACCGGAAGTGAGGGGCGCGCGCCGCTCCTTTCACTCTTTCGCAAGAAAGGAATGTTGTGGAAGGCATTGCAGTTGAAACTATTCGTAATGTTGTTCTTGTGTTAGGTTCAAATGTACCGGTGACAATTTAAGGTTTTGTGTCAACTTCTCAGGACTTTTATTTTCAGAATCCTGACTGGAAGAGAAGAATCAGTAGGTTTGTGTGTTGTTTTTTATTTTTTATTTTGTCATTATATATAAATGGTCTCCGTTGTTCTGACACAGAATTGATATGAGTAATCTTATTCGCGATAATTCTTTTCTTCCACAAAGGGGATAGCCAAAGAAGACATCGATTTTCAATAGAAATGCTGAATATTAGCTCCCTTTAGCCTTAAATTGATAAATAATGACATATTTACCAACTATTGTTTTGTATGTGCAGAATAAAACCATTGTATACCGAGCAACAAAAGAAACGCGAAAAAATTCGTCATTGTTTAATTGACAAAATCTCCAACAATTATAGAGTTAGAATTATTAAACCACAAAAGTTTGATGAAGGCATGTTTGACCTTGCTTTTGTTTGATTATTTTGATGCTGTGACTGTTTTAACACACGGTACAAGCAGGTTTAACGTTAAACACATAATGCGCGCTCGCAGCACGTGCAAGTGGAGCAGGAGAAATCTGATGTGTGAGATGTGTTCACTAATGCATTAGCAACCAAAAGAGACCATGGCACGCTTGCTGCCAGTCTCACTTTTGAAACAGCCACAGTCAGTCGGCTAAGGACCGTTTTGGTTACTTTTTGGCGTCACGTTAGCAAACACTTTTTTCTGATAGATTTTAACACCACAACACTAAATCGAAAGTTTTGGGGCAATATTCCAAACCACCGGTGAGAAAAACGTTGGTTTGTGTGTATGTTTTCCTTCTTTGGCGTTACTATTCTTGTTTTGAGGGTTGGGTTCATAAAACGGACATAAAACTTAAACCGCTTGACAGAAATTATATAACTGCAAATCATTCGAAAGGGAAGGCATTCATGTACACGTTTGTGCCACTTAAAATGACGTCATTATCTGTTTGTTTTTGTGAAATTGACAAGAAGAGCGGGGTAGTAGTTGCGCTGAGAAGGATAGCACGCTTTTCTGTACCTCTCTTCGTTTTAACTTTCTGAGCGTGTTTTTAATCCAAACATATCATATCTATATGTTTTTGGAATCAGGAACCGACAAGGAATACGATGAAAGTGTTTTTAAATTGATTTCGAAAATTTGATTTTGATAATAATTTTTAATTTTTTTAATTTTTAGAGCTTGTTTTTAATCCAAATATAACATATTTATATGTTTTTGGAATCAGAAAATGATGGACAATACGATGAACGTAAATTTGGATCGTTTTATAAAAATTAAATTTTTTTACAATTTTCAGATTTTTAATGACCAAAGTCATTAATTAATTTTTAAGCCACCAAACTGAAATGCAATACCGAAGTCTGGGGTTTGTCGAAAATTACTGGACCAAAATTTCAACCAATTTGGTTGAAAAATGAGAGCGTGACAGTGCCGCCTCAACTTTCACGAAAAGCCAGATATGACGTCATCACATACATTTATCAAAAAACTGAAAAAACGTCCGGGGATATCATTCCCAGGTACTCTCATGTCAAATTTCATAAAGATCGGTCCAGTAGTTTAGTCTGAATCGCTCTACACACACACACAGACACACACTCACACATACACCAAGACCCTCGTCTCGATTCCCCCTCTATGTTAAAACATTTAGTCAAAACTTGACTTAATGTAAAAAGGAGGAATAATTGCCATCACACACACACACACACACACACACACGCACACACACACACGCACGCACTCATACACACACACACACACGCGCGCGCGCACGAACGCACGCACACACACACACACACACACACACACACACACACACACACACACACACACACACAAAGACATACACAAACATACCGACAAAATGACAGACATACACACAGTGAGACAAACCGACACAGAAACCCCCACACATGCACGCACGCACTTATGTACGCAAACAAAGACGTAGAGATGCTTATAGAGAAACACTTACGCAACCAAAAAAACACGCACACAAACACACAGACAGACAAACTTCGTTCTTGGTAGAGAAATGCATTTCTTTCTGTATTGCTTTCTCTTTAAGTGCACCTACCTCGCAGAGAGAGAGAGAGAGAGAGAGAGAGAGAGAGAGAGAGAGAGAGAGAGAGAGAGAGAGAGAGAGAGAGAGAGAGAGAGAGAGAGAGAGTGAGAGAGACACACAGACAGACAGACAAAGACACAGAGAGAAAGAGATAGACAGACAGAGGGAGAGACAAACAGACGAACACACTGACAGACATAGACAAACACACAAACAAAGACACACAGACAGACTTCACTATTGTATGTGCAAGTAATTTTGTTAAACCACACGTTACGTTCACCACTGAACGTGAAACCATGTAAAACGTTACTATACTAGCGGAAAAAAGTTAGGGACGGGCCACTGATTTCCCCGCTGACTTTCATTTGTTTAAAACACCCTGTTCTTTCGTCAGCAAAATCAAATGGCTGTCGCATGCTACACACCAATGGGTAGGTTATGCTGTGTTAGCAGGAAAACTGCACGGGACTCCCGGGCGCAGAGCTGCAGCACGTGACTAAAATAGCAAAATTGCCAAAAAGTAGGCGTGTGCACGGGTAGAAGAAGGCAGGTAACATGGCAAAATTGTTGTACACATGCAAGGACAATCCTTCGAGTGTGAATTGTGATCACGAACTCGGCTTTATAAGCCGCCGATTTTCTGCGAGCTGCCATCTCCTCACCATGCCTGCCAGACGGAAGCTGACAACATTCAACCGAGGAAGAGCAATTGCCTGGCTCCACGACGGCGTATCCAAGTGCGAAGTGGCCAGGCAACTTGGGGTATCGCATTCAGTCATTGTAAGGCTGAATCAACGGTTCCAGACGACAAACAATGTCGAGGAGAGGCCCAGGTCGGGTCGCCCCAAAAAGACTACTCCTAGGGAAGATCGTTTCATCCAACGGCAGGCGCTGCAGCACCGGGCCACATCCTGCAAGGTCATCAGAGGGCAGTTACGGGAGGCCACTAACATCAACGTTAGTGAGAGGACCATCGGCAACCGCCTGCATGACGCCCGGCTGCGGAGTCGTCGTCCTGCTGTGCGTCCCCTGCTGACACAGGCTCATCGCCGGGCTCGTCTGGCCTGGAGTCGCCGCCACTTGAGATGGACGCGCCGGGACTGGGCTCAGGTCCTATTCAGTGACGAGTCCAGGTTCAACCTGTACCATTCTGACGGCCGGTGCAAGGTCTGGAGGCGTGAGGGCGAGCGTTATGAAGACGACACAGTGCATGAGAGGGTGGCCTTCGGCGGGGGCTCTGTCATGGTTTGGGGGGCTTCAGCCTTCATCAACGCACCCCCCTGTACCATGTGGTCGGGAATCTCACTGGTCAACGCTACAGGGACGAAATTCTCGCCCCTATTGTCTTGCCGACCCTGCAGCAGATTGGCCCAAACGCCGTGTTTCAGGATGACAATGCTACTCCTCACAGGGCCAGTCTTGTCAACGACTACATCCAGCAAACCGGGGTCGTCAGGATGGATTTCCCTGCCTGTTCGCCAGACATGAACCCCATAGAGCATGTATGGGACGAACTGGACAGGCAGGTAAGGGCCAACCACCAGCCTCCCAGAAACCTGCAGCAGCTGCTGCAGATGCTCCAACAGGAATGGCAGGCCATTCCACAGGCCTTTTTCACGAAGCTTATGAACTCTATGCGGTCAAGGTGTGGTGAACTTGAGCGCAAACGTGGCGGACACACCCATTATTGACCTCATGAAAGACTTGTTATGTTTATTTGTGACCCCTCTGCTGTTTGTGGACATGAATAACCGAATCGGCTCGATGAAATAAACCCAAATTTTGCAGTTGCGTTGCACATTGACTGAAGTAAACGTGTTCCAAATTTCCGTTCGATATGTTCATTCGTTCTTTTGCTGTGATTGCGTGTGTGAACCGTCCTTAACTTTTTTCCGCTAGTATATCTCAGAAAACGGCACTGACGCTACCGGAAATAGAATTTATCAGTGAAATTCTACCATTAATTTAGTAATCGATGCGATGTAAATTATCCTAAAACTGTGGTATGATCACGACATCGTTTAGCATTTAGGATCAAATGGTGCCAATGTGTACACAATGCACTAATCACAGACAACAGTTATACACTTTACGTTCATGTAACTCTCCAACTGACATTGTCTGCCACTTGAAACAAATGACTTTCGAAGGAAAATTAACTCCAATATATAAATATTATGTATGATTTTTAATAATTACTTGCACTTTTTGAAAATAAAGCTTTTTCTACGATAAGGTGTTTACCCCCTAAATGTATAAGTCATCCGGTAGAAAAACCGGAAGTATCGTGTACTAAGCATATGTATATGTTTAAAAAGTTAATTGTGTTAATGTAGAACATCTTGCCTATGTATATGTTTAGGTTTTGAATACTTTAGGGGAAAACCATAGCCATTATTCATTCATCTTCAACTAACACCCCTAATCTCAGGGCACATTTTGTTAGTGGGGGTAGGGTTTCAATCAGTCAAAAATCACTTTCATTCAATATTTTCTGCCATTTCAAATACATACACGTAATTGCACAATTTCTTGAATTTTAAGATGCTTTAACTGACTATACCAAGAAAACCTGCACTTTTTGTAGAATTAGTTTTTTGTCCATGATTTATGTTTAAAAATGTCAATTTTTACTACAAAAAATGCCAACGGTTGCCTCACCAGAGGACACGCACCAACGACGTGAATCGTGTCTGCCAATTAAAATGCATATATTTTGAAATAAGGGGAATCATAACATATTTCACTGTAAAGTGTCTCACTCTAATACCTTCTGGGTTCATTGTGTATTTGGTTAAGTGAATTGCAGATAAGTTTTTTTTGAAAATGAGAGCTATACATATATTTTATTAAAACTGAAACTGGTGGAGTGAAAAACAGACCTGTTTTGAAGAAGTCGTACTAAAATCATTTATGGGCTTGAACTTCACAGTTTGCGTGTTATCTTTTAAAGAAAACCCGTTTTTATCACTAACAATGACCTAATTTACACATATACATATCGGTTGGTCATAGTCGCGTTTTTTTAGAGAGGTAGTGTACAAAATGTCGTTTTGTACGTTTAAATTACATGTCCATTATTTTAGTCATATATCAATCAATTCATAAATGCGCATACTTTTATTAAACGTTACTTTCCCTTTAAGATCGCTTCTAACATTTAGTATAATTTCTGACAAATGCACGCTATGTAATAAATTGATAATATTATGGACGCCATGTGGTAAAACCGGAAGTTGAATTATTTTGCGATAGCAAAATCCTTTTACAATGATCACTTTCCTTTTATATTAAGCTGATCTTTAACGTTATGGGTAAAAATCTAACAGATTGAACCAAATTATCCTTATTCAAGCCTGTGTATGTGTAAACTCTTTTTTGCTTCGACCCGGTTCGGTTTTCGGAGTTGATTCAAAATCATCCAGTATCTTATGTGACTGTTGTTTTCCTCGGTAAATTAACAATTGTTGATGTAAAATAATTCTAGCTGTGAGAATAAACAATTTTCAAGATGTTTTTGATTGCGGTTTCAACCAGGCGTTCAGTTAGCTATACATATCGATTGAGAAAATGGCATTTCCTGTTTTGTCGTCCGCATGTTATACAGATGTTGTTAAAAATAAAACTGTGTATACGAATTAGGCATTTTACTTGCTGTCTGATGGCAAAAATCTTTAGCTTTCGTTTAAGGTATAATTTGCTTATATCCGTATGCAGTCAAGCGGTACATGACGGTTTTTTTGTAACCTACCCCCTGCGTCATGGCTGCATTTTTGCAGAATATGGGTCATGTTACAAAAACGCTTCTCATTCTTAGGTGGTTGGGTTTAGCCATTTGTCGTTTACCGAACTGTGGCTGCAAATAAAACGAACTTTCCAAAAAACATAATATCTAATGTGACCACCAAAAGTAACCTTTCCACTATAGCCAGCCAGGTGACTACCAGGATGCCAAGATTAACACCACCAAAATGCCAGGTCGATTTAAAGCTGGGGATTATCCGGAAGCGCTGGCATGTGCTTTAAACGTGCATATGTCAACAGTCAATCACCTTCAGCAATGTTCTGTTGACATTGGAAGCACTGCAGTTATGCAACGCGGTGGATTTTTCGCATTACCCCAATAAGACAAGATCGCAATTTCCTGCCACAACGTCTTCGAGATCGATTCAATACAGCCACTGACACTACCAGGAACATCATTGGAAGCCACCAGTGTCCGACCAGTGGCCAGAGAGCGCGATGAAGACTGACTGAGCGAGACCTCCAAAACTTCGTTAACGTTAAACCTGCTTGTCCCGTGTGTGGAAACAGTTGCAGCATCAAAATAATCACACAACAGCTAGGTCAAACATACCTTCATCAAACTTTTGTGGTTTGATAATTTTAACTCTATAATTGTTTGAGATTTTGTCAATCAAACATTGCAGAATTTTTTCGCGTTTCTTTTGTTGCTCGGTATACAATAAAATACAAAATATAAAGAAAGAGCTGACTGACTAGTAGCTATAAAATAACCCCATGCAAGAGATATATCTCGTATTTTTGCAGAATGATATCTTCATGTAGACATTTATGTTTTTTAACGTCAATACGAGTGCGTGGTATTAAAAGAACTGCAGGCAATACAATTGAAATGCGCAATGCTAGTTAAACATTTTTTTTAACAAATACAACATAAAAAGAAAGAAAGAAAGAAAGAAAAAAGAAGGGCTGACGGACGGACGGACGGACGGACGGACGGACGGACGGACGGACGGACGGACGGACGGACGGACGGACGGACGGACGGACGGACGGACGGACGGACGGACAGACAGACAGACAGACAGACTATAGAAACAAACAAACACAGAAACAAGAAAACAAACAACAGTAATAAAGAAACAAAAGTTAAAACAAACAAAAAACGTACAAACCAACCAACCAACCAACCAACCAACCCAAATAACACAAAAAAACTTTTTTTAAAAAGAGGGGAGGGCGGACGGGTTGAGATAGCATCATTCCTAACGTCACATTTCAGTTTAAGCAGGCGTGAAAAACAGTAATGTAAAGAGGTCATGCATATCCGGTTCCGCCTCAGTGGACGACCGAATCCATTGTACCGACATGTGCATGTACCCTTTTGATGACAGACACACCTCCAATTAAAGTATTTGCAAGCATACTACGACAGTGCCCCGCCTAAACAACAAAAACAAAACAAACAAAACACTTTTAGGATACACTCTAAGTGTTTTGTCATACCTTGCGTGACCAAATGTGACCCTCCACCACGGAATGAGTCGCATGTCACCTTTGCATGATTTTCATATTTTTACATTTTCCAAGAGGTTGTAATGCTCTATCTGGTGGTGAAAACCGTTTTAGAAAAGAGCAAACACTTTTTGAGTTATAAGCCTGTGACTAAGGTGACCCTCACACTGTTACCAGACACCCCCCGGACCTAGCGCAGAACCGCGCGAGGTGACATGCGACTCATTCCGTGGTGGAGGGTCACAAATAGACAATTTACTCATTATCTCTGAAAAAAACCCACAGAGGGAGCAAAACTGATAGACACTACAGAATCCAACATCACAACAGTAATGTAGGCCTACACTCCCTGTGTTTTGTTAAACCTTTCGTGACCAAATACGCAATTTACTCATTATCCCTGAGAAAGAAAGATGAAACAACAACATCACGCACACCAAAAAGGACAGAACAAAACTGACAGGCACCAGGGTCAAAGATCACGTCAGTAATGGAGTCGTGCTGTAGCTGTCAAATCGAACGTCAGGGCAGATAAGAATCAGAAGGTCGAGGGACAAAAAAAAGATCCGTGAAAAACATCGCAGCAGGAGAGAAGATCGTTTCTTTGGTATTTCCCCAAGAATGTTAACGTGTTCGCGTGCTCGTCTGCTAGCTAAGCTATAGCTGTCAGTTAACATTCTAAGGGCGGTGTCAAAGCTGAAACATTTTTTTTGTATGTCCCACGCATATAGCCAAAGTTTGCGTGTTTTGGGTAATCTAGCAAAGGTTCTGATTATAATCAGCTTCAGAATAATTAAGACGGTAGTTGTTTTTTCTTCCCCGGTGGGTGGTTGGGTTTCCAAGCTCGAGATTCTCTCCATAGTTTCCAATCATCGTTGAGTTCTCGATTGGAATCAGCGTTTCTTCGATTGTGACCGAATTTTTGAACAAAAAGTACCTGTCCAATGGCGTTTAAGATTGTGGCCCAAGGGCGTCTAAGATTGTGGTCCAAGGGCGTCTAAGATTGTGGTCCAAGGGCGTCTAAGATTGTGGTCCAAGGGCGTCTAAGATTGTGGTCCAAGGGCGTCTAAGATTGTGGTCCAAGGGCAGCGCGATTGTGGTCCAAGGGCGTCTAAGATTGTGGTCCAAGGGCGTCTAAGATTGTGGTCCAAGGGCGTCTAAGATTGTGGTCCAAGGGCGTCTACGATTGTGGTCCAAAGGCATTTAAGATTGTGGTCCAAGGACGTCTAAGACTGTGGTCCAAGGGCGTCTAAGATTGTGGTCCAAGGGCGTCTAAGATTGTGGTTCAAATGCCTAATCAACCATAACTCGTAGAATGTATGCACAAGTTAGGTGAATAGCACATTTTATCATATCAGATGGGTGTGTTCCCCTTTTGTGATAACGTAAGAACATTATATTAAACAGTCATGTGTGCACTAATTTAGGGTTTGTTCAATTTGCTTGTTGTTGTTGTGGAAACCTAAACAATATCATCTAGAAAAATTCACTTGTAAATTGAATAAACATCCGTCTGTTAGTTTTCTCGATTCCAAGTCCATTGAATATAATTATCTAGTCAAAATTGATTAAAATGTTAAAAAGGATGTTCGTACGCCATGTATGTTGCTGTGTACTCTGTATATGATCGTCGTTACACCTTAAAATCAACTTTTGTCTCAATTGTTACGACTGGAGAGGGTGGTTAATAAACTGATTAAGGTGCATATCCCGCATGATAACCCAGCCTGCCCTGTGTCTCTTCTTCGTTTTATCCTTTCTTTATACCCGCCCTTTATATATTGTGTTAACGCTCGTACGACCTATGTACAGCATCTCCTTTATATATTGTGTTTACCCTCGTACGAACTATGTACAACATCTCCTTTATATATTGTGTTTACCCTCGTACGAACTACAGGGTGACCCAAAAAAAGAGTACCCAAACAAAACGTCATAAATTGAACAAAAATAAAGCAATCTTCATAAAATTTATTTACGCACACAAGTAGCCTCTGCATGATTTGCACAGAAAATTTTAGCGTTCTAGCTTGTCTTTCAAGAAAGTTATGCTCATTCTACAGAACATGCTCCAAATGGCCTCCGCGCCGATTCAGACAAACTTGAACTCGCCGCGCAAAGTTATCAATCACCCGCACACACTCCTGTTGCGAGATTCCGCGAATGGTTGTTGTGATGGTTCGCTTGAGTTCTGCGATTGTCTGTGGGTTGTTCCTGTAGACGTTGTCTTTCAGGAACCCCCAAAGATAGAAATCTGGGGGATTTAAATCCGGGGGAGGCCATTTGGAGCATGTTCTGTAGAATGAGCATAACTTTCCTGAAAGACAAGCTAGAACGCTAACATTTTCTGTTGAAATCATGCAGAGGCTACTTGTGTGTGTAAATAAATTTTATGAAGATTGCTTTATTTTTGTTCAATTTATGACGTTTTGTTTGGGTACTCTTTTTTTTGGGTCACCCTGTATGTACAGCATCTCCTTTATATATTGTGTTTACCCTCGTACGAACTATGTACAACATCTCCTTTATATATTGTGTGAACCCTCGTACGATCTATGCACCGACTGCATGTCTCCTTTATATATTGTGTTAACGCTCGTACGAACTATACACAGACAGCATGTCTCCTGTATATATTGTGTTAACGCTCGTACGATCTATGCACAGACTGCATGTCTCCTGTATATATTGTGTTAACGCTAGTACGAACAATGTACAGCATCTCCTTCATATATTGTGTTAACGCTCGTAAGACCTATGCATAGACTGCATGTCTTCGTTATATATTGTGTTAACGATCCTACGAACTATGCATAGACTGCATGTCTTCGTTATATATTGTGTTAACGATCGTACGAACTATGCACAGCATTTCCTTTATATATTGTGTTAACGCTCGTACGACCTATGCACAGACAGCATGTCTCCTTTATATATTGTGTGAACTCTCCTACGACCTATGCACAGACAGTATGTCTCCTGTATATATTGTGTTAACGCTCTTACGATCTATGCACAGACTGCATGTCTCCTGTATATATTTTGTTAACGCTAGTACGAACTATGTACAGCATCTCCTTTATATATTGTGTTAACGCTCGTAAGACCTATGCATAGACTGCGTGTCTTCGTTATATATTGTGTGAACCCTCCTACGACCTATGCACAGACAGCATGTCTCCTGTATATATTGTGTTAACGCTAGTACGAACTATGCACAGACTGCATGTCTCCTGTATATATTGTGTTAACGCTTGTACGAACTATGTACAGCATCTCCTTTATATATTGTGTTAACGCTCGTAAGACCTATGCATAGACTGCATGTCTTCGTTATATACTGTGTTAACGATCGTACAAACTATGCATAGACTGCATGTCTTCGTTGTACATTGTGTTAACGATCGTACGAACTATGCACAGCATTTCCTTTTTATATTGTGTTAACGATCGTACCAACTATACAAAGACTGTATGTCTCCTTTATATATTGTGTTAACGCTCGTACGAACTATGCATAGACTGCATGTCTCCTGTATATATTGTGTTAACGCTCGTACGATCTATGCACAGACTGCATGTCTCCTGTATATATTGTGTTAACGCTCGTACGAACTATGCATAGACTGCATGTCTCCTTTCTGTATTGTGTTAACGCTCGTACAAACAATGCACAGGCCTCATGTCCCCTTTATATATTGTGTTAACGCTCGTACGAACTATGCACAGACTGCATGTCTCCTTTATATATTGTGTTAACGCTCGTACGAACTATGCACAGACTGCATGTCTCCTTTATATCTTGTGTTAACGCTCGTACGAACTATGCATAGACTGCATGTCTCCTTTCTGTATTGTGTTAACGCTCGTACAAACAATGCACAGGCTGCATGTTCCCTTTATATATAGTGTTAACGCTCGTACGAACTATGCACAGACTGCATGTCTCCTTTATATATTGTGTTAACGCTCGTACGAACTATGCACCGACTGCATGTCTCCTGTATATATTGTGTTAACGCTCGTACTATCTATGCACAGACAGCATGTCTCCTTTATATATGTGTGTTAACGCTCGTACTATCTATGCACAGACTGCATGTCCCCTTGATATATTGTGTTAACGCTCGTACGGATTATGCACAGCATCTCCTTTATATATTGTGTTAACGCTCGTACGAACTATGCACAGACTGCATGTCTCCTTTGTATAATGTCTGAATCCTCGTACGAACTATGGGGCTAGGAGCTCCAGCACGACAGCCTCACCTCCTTTGCGGCGGCCCTTTTTTGTTTCAATCTTAAACTTTAAAAAAAAATGAAATAAAGTCGGGCAAACACCCGGGGTCATGTTCCTAATGGTTTAACAGTTTAACTTCAGAATAACGTCATGTTCCTAATGGTTTAACCGTTTAACTTCAGAATAACTTCATGTTCCTAATGGTTTAACCGTTTAACTTCAGAATAACTCCATGTTCCTAATGGTTTAACCGTTTAACTTCAGAATAACTCCATGTTCCTAATGGTTTAACCGTTTAACTTCAGAATAACTCCATGTTCCTAATGGTTTAACCGTTTAACTTCAGAATAACTCCATGTTCCTAATGGTTTAACCGTTTAACTTCAGAATAACTCCATGTTCCTAATGGTTTAGCCGTTTAACTTCAGAATAACTCCATGTTCCTAATGATTTAACCGTTAAACTTCAGAATAACTCCATGTTCCTAATGGTTTAACCGTTTAACTTCAGAATAACTCCATGTTCTTTATGGTTTAACCGTTTAACTTCAGAATAACTCCATGTTCTTTATGGTTTAACCGTTTAACTTCAGAATAACTCCATGTTTTTAATGGTTTAACCGTTTAACTTCAGAATAACTCCATGTTCCTAATGGTTTAACCGTTTAACTTCAGAATAACTCCATGTTCCTAATGGTTTAACCGTTTAACTTCAGAATAACTCCATGTTCTTAATGGTTTAACCGTTTAACTTCAGAATAACTTCATGTTCCTAATGGTTTACCCGTTTAACTTCAGAATAACTCCATGTTCTTAATGGTTTAACCGTTTAACTTCAGAATAACTCCATGTTCCTAATGGTTTAACCGTTAAACTTCAGAATAACTTCATGTTCCTAATGGTTTAACCGTTTTACTTCAGAATAACTCCATGTTCTTGATGATTTAACCGTTTAACTTCAGAAAAACTCCATGTTCTTTATGGTTTAACCGTTTAACTTCAGAATAACTCCATGTTCCTAATGGTTTAACCGCGAGGGCGTTAAAAACATTTATCATCATACGAACTATGCACAGACAGCATGTCTATAAAATATAATAAAAATGTTTCCACACGACCATGCATCTTTTTTTTTTACATGCAGAAAGAAAGAAAGATTGCTGAAACTCGAGAAACTTGTTCTACAAAACGCAGAGAGCAGCTGGTAATGCGAGAAGGTGTGACATGGAAACAGTAGCCCCAGTTGTCCCCCTTCTTCTGCCAGAGTTGTCCTTCATGTGTCGAATTTATAATGAGTTCATGCATTCCCCGTGCCGTGCAGTGGCGCCACTGTTCCTATCACACCCGATGCTTTAAAGATGCCTTCCCGTGTAAAAGACCTTGTAAATCCCCACAGATCTTTCCAGGCTTTTACATGAAGTATGCACATTCCTCTTCTTGAAAATAATTAAACGATCTGCAGACAAGCTGCTTTTTTTTCAGCGTGGCCATTTTCTGTTGAGTG
>NC_090251.1:53953907-53956407 GCF_037325665.1 Littorina saxatilis
GTTTCTGTAAACATGTATACTATCCATGGGAGGTGAAACCTGGGTTAATAAATTATCTTGGTTGAACTCTGAATCTGAGTACACTTGATGATGTTTTCCTTTAGGTCTCGCAAACAACGATGATAGTAGTAATGTAATGCTCTTGGCACAATTAAACTTACATGTTGTTTACGACGATGATGATGCATAATACAGAATACAGAATATTGTATTTCCCAAGTTTGGGAATTTGTTTTGACACTTGCGGCGTTCACTCCGATCACTCCAGCCAAGCACATCAACATACGCAGCTTTAAAAAAAATTCAACGACATCAATTAAAATACATACACTGAAATTAACAACATAATCACTATATAACATGACGACGACGTTGCTGCTGATGATGATGATGACGGTGAAGTATCATCACAGTTTACAGTTTTGTTCTGTTGTTTTGCACTCGGTAGCAAGGCATCAATATCCTTCAGATGTCTCGTATTGTAAACCCTGAACAGAAAAATCAACATAGTAAGCGTACGTTTTATACTGGTAAATGCATTCTTTCGTCATAGTGAACTCGAACTCGAACTCGAAAACTTTATTACGGAGGGATAATAGCATTAGGTCCATATGGTCCTTTCTTACAGCTAGTCCCTACTACAATACACACATAAAACAAAGTAAAGAATGAAAAAAAAATGAAAAAAAAGTGACTTGCACTTAGAACATTCCTTTCTAAACCAATACTAACCTCCTCATTCATCTGTCCATAACAATTCCTCTACCGTGAAGATTGTGGCCCGAAATACTCCATCCTGTTTCGGGACATACCAAACCTAATCGGCCACGGACCTTACATTGTCAATTTAAGTGTTCCACTTTAGAACACCCTTTTTTTGTAACCTTCTTCTTCTTTTTTCATGGGCTTAGACTCCCACGTTCACTCATGTTTTTAGCACGAGTGGATTTTTACGTGTATGACCGTTCTTACCCCCTCATTCAGGCAGCATACGCCGATTTCCGGGGAGGCATGCTGGGTATTTTCGTGTTTCTATAACCCACCGAACTCTGACATGGATTACAGGATCTTTTCCGTGCGCGCTTGGTCTTGTGCTTGCGTGTACACACGGAGAGGGTTAAGTCACTAGCAGGTCTGCACATAAGTTGACCTGGGAGATCGGAAAAATCTCCACTCTTGACCCACCAGGCGGCAGCGACCGGGATTCGAACTCACGACCTCCCGATTAGGAGGCCGACGTCTTACCACCACGTCACTGCGCCCGTCTTTTTTTTTTAACCAATTGTGAACACTGTGCACTTTCTATACATACAGTAACTCTACTAGAAAATGTAGCACACCTCGTAAACACGAAATAGTGTTTATAATGTGTGCTACTTTTTCAAGTATATTCCACACATTGTTCACAACTGGTTACAAAAAGTGTCTTCAAAAGCGAAACACTTAAGTTTAGAGTGTACTAGCCTTAATAGTCAATCAGAATGCTTTACCTCAAAAACCATTGTCATATCTCGTGTTATTGAAGCATCTCCCTGCAAGCCCCCTTCTCATCTACATTTAATTTTCTTTATAATTATAATTTGGCAAAATATGACTTCAGTGTTAAAACCCCACGAAGGCATCTTTTTAGGGCTCCTCTGTATGCTTCATTCTCATTGGATGCTTGGACTACTGTTTACAACCAAACCGACATTTCTCGAAATGTTCCCACCCTGTTGAACCATTTACTAACAATTATTCTCCAATGTTTACATTTCGTTCAAGTATCAACCAAGAATTTACCTCCATTACTTGGTGATTTAGGGGCAAACTCGTGTCGACCTTTGCTCGCTATCTTCCACACAACCACATTAACCCTACTTAAACCTCTTCCGGTTGCCATGTTTTTAAGAAAAAGGGGAGATTACTCTAAATCCCCTTACGGCAAAACTCCTCAGGTGTTGACAATGGTGAAATCGAGAGCGTAGAGGGTTAGATCGCCGAGGTAGTGTCTAAATATGCTTGCTTTACTTTTGATATGAGGTGGCTTCAAACCAGGACGGTTTATCTGGTTTAAAAGGTGGCTCAATGTTAACGGTGCCCGTGGAATCATGGATGCAACAGGTGTACACATCAAGACTTAAGCGACTGGCTCTTATGTAGTGGCGGACAATGTTCTTCATAATATTCCAACCAATAAAAAGTTAAAGACGGGATGTTAAAGCTCAATCGTTGAAGTGAATATAGACGCGTATGGACCGTCGTTCAAAATGTACGATTGTGTTATAAATTAGGCCCCCCCAAAAAAATAGGTCTGTTTACGGTAACCCGACCGACCCTAGTTTTTTCGCGCGACCCTAGACTTTTTTTTGGCATTTGGGGGAAAAAAAAAAAAAAAAAAATCTTGTTTTTTTGGCAAAATAACGTAAAAATATGGTTTTTTGGGAAAAAAAAATAATCCCGACCTACCGACCCTATTTTTTTGGCCTATGTTACCGTAAACAGACCTATTTTTTTTTGG
>NC_090251.1:53961407-53986407 GCF_037325665.1 Littorina saxatilis
ACAAGATGCAATATTACCTGCTATTCCGACTTGGTCGTGTGACAGACGTTTTCTTCCACACGAGATTACGTTGATTGTCTAACGAAGCCGTCAGGCTGAGTTAGACATCAGCTAATCGAGTGTGGAAGAAAACTCTGTCACACGACCAAGTCGGAATAGCATTTATGTCTCACAGCTTCAACAGAGGAGAGAACAAACACGTTTTGTGTACTCAAGCTTGACAAACCTCAACACAGGAGCAGCCATTGTGGAGAGATCTACTTTTTGACGGAAGTGACCGAACAACTGTGAATGACGTCTCGGTGTATGTGACTGACGTCACAGTCATCGTCACAGTCTGTATCTTTTGAAGCATCGTATTCTTCATGACGTCTTTCTGTGTCTGCATCCGCGAAATGTTTGCTCATTCCGGGATCTTTGTCATCTATGTTGAACAGAACTCTGTCCTTATAGTTTCAGACTAACAGGCCTCCTGAGCGAGCCACTTTCCAAGGGCAGCTAAATTCGCGTATGGAAACAGTACTGTCGTCTGGGATGCCGTTTTCAGTATTCTGAGCGTTGAAGAATGTGTAAAGAGAAGAAACGATAACAGCAGGAGAAATAAAAGTCGTGTGTTAATTTTTTGGCTTTTGGAGGGACGATTTTGAGTTTGAATCCGTTCTTGCCATGCTCCTAAAGCGTGTAACATACAATCTTGCACACGTTTGCTTTAGTAGTGGCAGAGAAGGAAAGCGTGTGACATCAAAATATATTAACCGGAAATATCAGAGGTCATGACCATGGAAGTTGCATACAATGGTACTATCACCGCCCTGTGCGTTTTACGACATCGTGCTTTGATGTTCTGATATCTTGATAAGTATTGCCAGGTGTATGCAAATGATGTGTGTAACACCTATCGTGAAGCAGGTGTGACAAAGAGGGAAGTGTATATCATATACTCTTCATACAAATACGACAAGTATATATATGCAAATGATGTGTGTATTTCACCCGGTGTCCACCGATCGATTCATGTAAATAAGGTAGCAACTATCAAGAAAGCTGAACAGAATCGAATGTCAACAACATTTACATGTTTACATGTTGGAGACCCAAGTTGCCCCCCCCCCCCCCCCTCTCCTCCCACAAGTTTTTTTGTTAAAACTGCAAAAAGTAAACAAACATTAAGTCCCGTCTTCCTCCTATCTGAACAGAATCGGATTCTACCAACATGTACATTTTGGGGACCCCAGATGTCAGGAAAAAAAGTCTGCAAAACGTAAATATATTCCAAGTCCCTGAATTCCTCCTTCTCTCTCTTTTAGCAACTGTAAACAATTTGTATGACTTGGTTTGTTTGTTTGTTTGTTTATTTGTTGCTTAACGTCCAGCCGACTACGCAGAGCCATATCAGGACGAGGAAGGGGGGGATGAAGGGGGCCACTTGTCAAGCGATTCCTGTTTACAAATGCACTAACCCATTACTTGTGTCCCAGCAGGCTTTAGTAAAACTAAATTAATACCTACTGGAAGATTACCAGTTTCCAGTATGTTAAAATAGGCTTAACCTATCTACTGCTGGACTTACATCAGAACACTAACAGATTAAACTATACATGAATCGCGAGACAAGCGGCAAGAGAAGAGATTTTTGGAAAAAATACAGGTGAATGAGCAAGAAGGCAGAAAAAAGAAAAGAATTCATGAAGAAAAAGAGAGAATGACAGGAAAGAGGAACCAAAAATCTACCTAACAGCAAACTAGAAAGCTCCTGCGGTTCCAAAAACAGGAGGGGCCTTTAATTTCATAACCGCAGTGCCCCACTGCGGGATATGACTTGGTTATAACCGGTCTGCACTTAAAAATGTTATCCTGCTTTTTGGATAGTTACTGTAAGTTGTCCAGTTTGTCTTTGGTGTACTTTGTGTGGGGGGTGGGGTCAGATGGTGGTGGAGGGAAAGAGGACGGGGGGGGGGGGGGGGGTAGGGATTTCATTTAGCAGTCCTATCTTATGTGAAGAGGAGGGGTCAACAATCTAAAACCAATATGCGAATCCGACACTTTCACCTTCACGTTAGGCCCCAAAAAAAAAGTCTGTTTACGGTATCCCGACCGACCCTATTTTTTCGCGCGACCCCATACTTTTTTTTTGGCATTTGGGGAAAGAAAAAAAAAGTCTTTGTTTTTTGGCAAAATAACTTAAAAATATGTTTTTTGGGAGAAAAAAAATCCCGACCTACCGACCCTATTTTTTTTTGCCTATGTTACCGTAAACAGACTTTTGGGGGGCCTTATACAGATCGGGCTAGACGCTATCACACACTGTGGACAAATAAGAGAAGCTATTACAGTCACTCTCTACAAACACAATCGAGGGCAAATTATGGTGGAGGGTAAACATCGTCAGGTGCTCGAGATATGCCACATGGAAGCCACTCGTCGCTTTGGAGCCCCGGGGCAGGAGATTTTATGGTTCGTCGAACTGGTTTGAAGCGTCGATTGCATGTAAAGGTTTGTTTTAGGACTGAAGATTGATTTCCCTTCCAGTGTCAACGAACGTGCCACACCGTCTCAGATTTGGCCAGGCTTTTACATGGGATAACACCATGAATCCACTTGAACACATACCAACAATCAACTTACAGACTGCTTGCTGTGGTGATTTGAGGTGTTTTTATGAATTCATTTAGTAAAACTACTAGTGGCTCAATAAGAAACAAGAAATTCCTCCGAGGTAGGAAAAACACCCCCGTCAAAGGGAAATAACCTTCTCAGTTGGTGGCAGTGACTGAGTGAGAATGGTTATTTCCCTTTGACCATGAAGATGTCCCTGTATAAGTCCTTGTATAATTTTAATCCACCAATAACTCCCTAACCGTGTGTTTGACTGGTCCCAAATTTTTGTAAGGACCGTCTCAGGAATGTATAGAACCTGTTCACCAAGTTTGGTGACGATCGGTCCGTTCATTCTTGAGATCTATATGCGAACACAAACAAACAAACAAACACATCGACCGAATCCAATAACTCCCTAACCGTGTGTTTGACTGGTCCCAATTTTTGTAAGGACCGTCTCAGGAATGTATAGAACCTGTTCACCAAGTTTGGTGACGATCGGTCCGTTCATTCTTGAGATCTATATGCGAACACAAACAAACAAACACATGGACCGAATCCTATACACACCCCTATACCGGGGGTGTAATTAATGCATTAAACAATCCCAGGCTGTTCGTTTTTGATATTTGTCCAAATGGAGGGATGGTCTTATTCCATGTAATAACCTGACCACATCTCAGATGGACACCAGCAGAGCGCACGACATATGATATATCAATACAAATTTAGAATAAAGGAACTTTGGGCTAACCGTATAACCGTGAGGTTGGGTGTGTGTCAAAATGTGTTGTGCAATATGGCATGAACATCTGTTTAAATTTGTTGTTAAAAATTACAGCTTTGTATTCCATGTTTATTATTTTTTTACGAAGTAATTATAGTAAAATAGTCTTATGTTTCTTATTTGTTCGACCCTCTTAGGATTATGGAGTTTTATGCACTGCCTTTTATAGTTAACTAAACTTTTGTATTTGAAATAGCCCATTGCAGTTGGTGTAGGCCTTAAGCTTATTTTAATCGTTTGTCCAGTATTTAATTTAATTCTCTATTTTTGTATGAACTCAAATGTTTAGTGTTCTTAGTATGTCTTGCTAGGCTAAGTTCTATTTAATCAGAGTATGTCTGCGTGTGCTTATACCTAGTGATATTGTAAAGCGCATAGTGCTTTTAGTTATGCGCTATAGAAATCTCCTTAATAAATAAATAAAATAAATAATGTGTGACTTCTCATTCGGATTGGCTAAGTTATCTGGTCCTTAAAGGAGAAGCGACTTTGCACAGGACTTCATTGCCTTTGTATCCATCTAGCTAGACCAGGGGACCGCACGAAGTACGATACACGACTTTGCATAGGACTTCATTGCCTTTGTATCCATCCAGCCAGACCAGGGGACCGCACGAAGTACGATACACGACTTTGCATAGGACTTCATTGCCTTTGTATCCATCCAGCTAGACCAGGGGACCGCACGAAGTACGATACACGACTTTGCATAGGACTTCATTGCCTTTGTATCCATCCAGCTAGACCAGGGGACCGCACGAAGTACGATACACCACTTTGCATAGGACTTCATTGCCTTTGTATCCATCCAGCTAGACCAGGGGACCGCACGAAGTACGATACACGACTTTGCATAGGACTTCATTGCCTTTGTATCCATCCAGCTAGACCAGGGGACCGCACGAAGTACGATACACCACTTTGCATAGGACTTCATTGCCTTTGTATCCATCCAGCCAGACCAGGGGACCGCACGAAGTACGATACACGACTTTGCATAGGACTTCATTGCCTTTGTATCCATCTAGCTAGACCAGGGGACCGCACGAAGTACGATACACGACTTTGCATAGGACTTCATTGCCTTTGTATCCATCTAGCTAGACCAGGGGACCGCACGAAGTACGATACACGACTTTGCATAGGACTTCATTGCCTTTGTATCCATCTAGCTAGACCAGGGGACCGCACGAAGTACGATACACGACTTTGCATAGGACTTCATTGCCTTTGTATCCATCTAGCGAGACCAGGGGACCGCACGAAGTACGATACACGACTTTGCATAGGACTTCATTGCCTTTGTATCCATCCAGCCAGACCAGGGGACCGCACGAAGTACGATACACGACTTTGCATAGGACTTCATTGCCTTTGTATCCATCTAGCTAGACCAGGGGACCGCACGAAGTACGATACACGACTTTGCATAGGACTTCATTGCCTTTGTATCCATCCAGCCAGACCAGGGGACCGCACGAAGTACGATACACGACTTTGCATAGGACTTCATTGCCTTTGTATCCATCCAGCCAGACCAGGGGACCGCACGAAGTACGATACACGACTGAGAAAGGAGAAGCGACTTTGCATAGGACTTCATTGCCTTTGTATCCATCCAGCTAGACCAGGGGACCGCACGAAGTACGATACACGACTGAGAAAGGAGAAGCGACTTTGCATAGGACTTCATTGCCTTTGTATCCATCTAGCGAGACCAGGGGACCGCACGAAGTACGATACACGACTTTGCATAGGACTTCATTGCCTTTGTATCCATCTAGCCAGACCAGGGGACCGCACGAAGTACGATACACCACTGAGAAAGGAGAAGCGACTTTGCATAGGACTTCATTGCCTTTGTATCCATCCAGCCAGACCAGGGGACCGCACGAAGTACGATACACGACTGAGAAAGGAGAACTAAACTAGAAATCAGCTTTGATGATGGTTCTATTTCTCAGACGTTGGTATGTTTCGATTTGTGGAGGACTGTGCTACGTTAGAGTCAATCAATCAATCAATCAATATGAGGCTTATATCGTGCGTATTCCGTGGGTACAGTTCTAAGCGCAGGGATTTTTTAAATTGTTTTATTTTTTTTTATTTTTTTTAAAATGTTATGCACATATTCAAGGCGCAGGGATTTATTTATGCCGTGTGAGATGGAATTTTTTTTACACAATACATCACGCATTCACATCGGCCAGCAGAGTCTAACCTCTTGTAAAAGTGATAAGACAATTTGAAAATAGACCCCCCCCCCCCCCACCACCAGGTAAATTCAAAGAGGGTAAAGTACTCAGTTGAAAACGCCCCGTGAAAACGGACAATTTCGAAGGCTAAAAAACTCTGATAGCAATCTCATTATAAAGAGGAAAGAGGCCTTTAAAAGCAGCGAAAACGACAAGTAAGTGTACCAGTCTATATATCTCTCTATACCATTCACGCGTCACCGCTTGTTGACAAGGCTTCGATCTGTATAGTGCGATTGACTGTCTGGCATCTACGTCATTTAGAATCTGTTCCTGTTCAATACTTTAGAGTTCGATGAGACTGATTGTGAGTTGTTGGTGGAAGTGTTCGATGATGTGCTCAGTGATGCATGCTTCTTTTGATTTTGTAGAGAATGAAGCACAAACAGACTGACTCGCACCTCTGAGTTGATTGAGTACGAGTGTACCTGCCTGTTTCTTGTTTTATTGCTGTTTTCGTTGGTGTGTTTTTTACGAGCATGTTTAAACAGATGATATCTAAAAGACCATTTCGGAAAAAGCTTTCTGGCGTGTGGAAGCTGACATCAAGAAGTCCATGGGACATTGACCGTACTGTCGACACTTCAGCAACAACTGAGGCGGGGGGGGGAGGGGTGGTGGTGGGGGGGGGGGTTGTTTAACGTGCCTCAGAGCTGCTGTGATCTCCACCTGCGAGCACTAATCTGAGTCTCAATCGATGTAATTATGCCATTCTTTAGTACACAATTATCTACAGTTAGCTGTATGGGAGGAGGTGTGTTTGTGTGAGGGGGAAGGGGGATAAGAGGGCAGGGTGAGGGGGCTGGCAATCTGTGTGTGTGTTTCTTTTAGGGGAGTATTTCTGTCTCTGTACATGTGTGGGAATGAGTGTTTGAGAGGGGAGTTTTCTGTGTGTGTGTGTGTGTGTGTGTGTGTGTGTGTGGTGTGTGTGTGTGTGTGTGGTGTGTGTGTGTGTGTGGTTCTGTCTACTTATCTTGTATCACTGTGTGTATGATTCTCTGTATGTGCGTGGATTTCTCTTTGTGATTGCCTGCAGTGAAATGGCTGCTTATTTTGGGGGAGAGGAGGGGGGGGGGGGGAGAGGATATGTATTCATAGGGTTTACGACTTGAGGGATTAGTGGAGAGCACCTGTACGCATCAGAAACATGAGATCATTACACCTGGAGGTGTGAAAAAGACTTAAGATGTTTTTTAAAACACGTCGAGTGTATCCACCCTATTCAGGTACGCGAGTGAAAAAAATGAAAAGAAGTATGCCAAACGGCATTGTGAACCTATGTAGTCAATTACAACAGTCATTGTCAGGTAATGTCCATTTGATTGGCCTACATCACTCACGCTGTGTAAATGGATTAACCTAGTTGTCGGAGCAGAGAACTGCAGGCATTCAAAACTAGGCAAGGTCAAAGTTCAGACACCTGCATCGTACGTAGCTTTTTCATAGATTCATCCAGTTTTCTTTGATTCAAAAAACAAAACAAAACAAAACAAAACAAATCGAAACAACTAACCAACAAACTCAACAATTCGAAATCGATATACTGCGCTAAC
The DNA here is from genome assembly GCF_037325665.1 of Littorina saxatilis. Taxonomy (NCBI): domain Eukaryota; kingdom Metazoa; phylum Mollusca; class Gastropoda; order Littorinimorpha; family Littorinidae; genus Littorina; species Littorina saxatilis. Next base: position 53,968,601 of record NC_090251.1, read on the forward strand.
GCTACAAATTCATGTATATATACAGACTTAACAAGAACCAATTATATCATTTCTACAGATAGGTTAAATGGAACGTTCCAAAGATTTCAATGCAAAACATCCACGAGAAAAGTCGACGTGTTGGTCTTTAAAATACATGTGAATACTAAAGACACACAACAGATAAACATTACTAAAGACACACAACAGATAAACATTACTAAAGACACACAACAGATAAACATTACTAAAGACACACAACAGATAAACATTACTAAAGACACACAACAGATAAACATTACTGAAAAGATGAGAAAAGAAAAAAGAAAAGAAAAAAAGTTTAGCACTGAGAATGAAAAAGAGAGTTACAAGTGTGTATAGTATACTACAACAACAACTACAACAACAACAACTACAACTACTACTACTGCTGCTGCTGCTACTACTACTACCACTAATACTACTTCTACCACTACTACAACAACTACTACTACTACGTCTTCTAATACTACTACTTCTACCAGTACTACAACAACTACTACCACTACTACTGCTACAACTACTACTAATAATAATAATGATAAATAACAAATGACATAAGAACAATGAGCACGGAAATTAAGATAAAGAAAGAAAAAAATAAGTCGGGGTCTCCCTACACACAGAATCGCATTCTAAAAGCATTGAGTCAAGTTTGCAGTCAGCGTTTCACAGCAATACACAACCACACATAATCCCACCCCGATCACACGGCTACTGTATCTTCCCGTTTGTCTACCCCGTTTACGGAAGCCGCGAGTACAGTGCGGTGATTTACCAGCGCTAGTTTTGCTCGCTGAGCTACCCAGTATGTTACAATCGGGTGGCAGACGCAAGCGACTCAAGTTGGGCATAGAGCGACATGGCCACCCGGTGGTACAATATTATAGGCTACTTTGGCTCTTGTTCCTATCCGCCAGTCTCGCTGCGAGACACCGAATGGTTCAGACCAGCCTATGGGAAGAGAGTAAAAAAAGAAATACTTTGCTGTGGAAAGACTGATTCAGACTCAGCTAGAAAAATAACAAAGGGATACCTTACTGTGCAGTACCTATAGCTGTGGTATATTGTTCAATGCTAATTTGTGTATGATACAACACCGTGGCTGGTGCATCTGGGAAAATCAAACAGGTTAATGTTGCTGTGGCACGAGTCTGATTCCATTAGAAAGACAACAGGGCCAAAATGATTGATAATTTCTGTGGCAAACTTCGCTCTGGTTCACCTGTGAAGATAACAGAGTAATAATTATGGTGATTGTTTCGGCGCTTGTTTGATTCTGTAAGAAAGACAACGGAGTGATACTTTTGGTGTTTCAAAGTTTACTGGACTATACTTTGGCGTGTGATGGTTTTCTGCGCCAAATGTTTCAATTCGCTGAAAAGACAACTCAGTGATTCTTCGGTGTGCGCCAATTGTTTCAATTTTTTGGAAAGAAAACAGAGTGATACTTTGGCGTGTGATGGTTTTCTGCGCCAAATGTTTCAATTCGCTAAAAAGACAACTCAGTGATTCTTCGGTGTGCGCCAATTGTTTCAATTTTTTGGAAAGAAAACTGAGTGATACTTTGGCGTGTGATGGTTTTCATACTCTTGTTGTTTCAAATTTGACTGGACGATACGCTTGTGTGTGATGAGTTCTGCGCCAAATGTTTCAATTTGCCGGAAAGACAACTGAGTGATACTTTGGCGTCTGATTGTTAACTCGGCGATAGTTTTCAACGTGATAATTTGCTGTGCTAAAATAGTACACTGTACATCTATGTTTTGGAATGACAACATGGCAATATATACTTTCCTGACGATACTTAAAATTGCAACACTTAAAGCTGTGGTCTATTTATGACTTTCCGGGGCTACGAGGTTGAAAAAATAGGGATAAAATCATAAACAGAATTCTGTACAGCAAACGCTTTCCGAAACCCCACCTATACGGCGTGTATGACCTTGAGAGCTTCAGTCAACGCTTGAATTTTGCAGTGGTAACATCCGGTTTGCTCTCTCAGAGCTGAGCATATTTGTCAAGAAGGATCAAGCAGAAAAAATAAACGACTTGGCAGGGATTCGAACTCGAAGGCCTGGAGGCCTCGAAATGACGGGGACGATGTCTTAACCGCTAGGCCACTTCACCAGTGTTGTCAAAGATAAAAAAAAAGATAATTTTATATCATTCTACACTTGAATTACCATTCATGCGTTGCAAAAACGTCAAAATTGCCATTAAAATGTGCCTTTATTTGCAAACATGTTTCACGGAATCGCAGTACATGTTTACACCGTCATGCTACACGACATTCGCAAATAGCTGCGATATCTCTATTTACAACATGCAAGAAAAATGACAAGAACAGTAATTGAATCTCTCCAAAGCTCTGTGCAGTTGAAAACAGACATTATAAGAGATAGTTATACATGTATTCACTTCTGAACAATGGGCGGATAGATATAAATCTTGCTGCTTCAAGAATAACATAACATGAATTTATATCAATGTTTTTCCTTCTTTTTCTCAATTGGCGCAGTTAGTAGTTAGGATATGAGACACGAAGTCTCGAGGTCGAGAGTTCGTATCTTCGCCGGGGCGTTTATTTTTTCCCCTAGATCTCTCTTGAAGATAAAATATGATCAGAGCAAACCGGATGTTATCCCTGCGAAATTCAAGCGTTGACTGAAGCTCTCAAGGTCATACACGCCGTAGCGTTTGCTGTACAGAATTCTGTACATGATTTTATCCCTATTTTTCAACCTCGTAGCCCCGGAAAGTCATAAATAGACCACAGCTTTAAACCAATAAAGAGCACAGTTTTTATTTAATTTCAGCCTACATTTCAAAGCAGAAGAAAGACGGAAGATTCATCGAAAACGCACCTACGCGAACCCGATGAAACATAAGATTTCTACCCATTGCATTATAAAGACGTGTGCAGCGCTGCGGAAAGCGTTCATTGAGAAAACGCTAAAACATTGATTCCTTACTTTGCATTTGGGGAGACAAAATCCAGCGGTGATTTTTCTTTCTCCGGCATAATTATCCGTGAGCATGTGATTTTCCTTTTGTGTTGCAAATGACCCCTGCAGCAACGAGAGTACTTTGGAATTTTCGCCGCCAGAGCTAATAGAGTCAGCATGAGTGAACAATGTGAACAAAAAGAACATTGCCGCATTACTCGCTCTTGACACAGAATTATTCTTTTGTTGTCCCTCTCCTCCTCCTTCCTGTGTGCGCTCGTTCACTTGCACTGACTGCTGAGACAACTTTTCTGATGACGCGTGAAGAACAACATTATTTGCTGACTGCTGTGATTAGTACAGTTATGGCGTGACGACATTCGCGTTAGACGTTCTTGGAGTTTCTGAGTTGGTGTGAAGTTGTGGTAAGTTTCTGTTTTTGTTTTCCGTTTCTTTTTTTCTTTCTTCATCATTAAGTAATTATGTCACAAGTGTTAGTGTTAAGACTGAACGGGGTATGAATGTGCTGAGTCAGAGTATGAGAGAATTGGGATGCACGGGGATTAGTTTATAGTTGTGTTTAAATGGTGAGCGAATGACATGTGTGTGTGAGCTATGTTTGGGCAGTGCAGGCTAGAACAGCGACCGGTGTAGATGTGTAGCAGGGTATGTGGTAGAATTCTTAGGTTAGGTTAACCCTTCTATTTTCTTATTTTATCTTCTTTGATTTCTTTGCTTATTTCTTTAGGTAGGCTTTTATTTCTTAGAATAGGTTTAGCATGGGTTGTCTTCTATTTATAATTTGTAAATAAAGTCTTGTTATTGTTTATTCTTTCTCGTTTGTTATCGTTTTCATTCTTCGTTTGTTTTGTTGTCTGTGTCTCACGCCGTTCACCACGCACCTCAACTCTCCTTCGGGATTGTGACAAGTTACAAGCAGATGTACCCGGATTTTCCAGGCTTCCACTGAGACCCAACCACATACCTACCCACTTAACACACGAAGCTTTAAAACATATTCTCCCACTCAGGCACAACCAAATACATACCCACTTAACACACGAAGCTTTAAACAATATTCTCCCACTCAGGCACAACCAAATACCTACCCACTTAACACACGAAGCTTTAAACAATATTCTCCCACCCAGGTACAACCAAATACCTAGCCACTTAGACTTACATACGAAGATGTAAGATGAAAAGAACCTTTTGCTCAGACGCAACCAAATACCTATACACTTTACAAACGAAGATAATAAAACAATTCTTCCACTGAGACCGAACCAAATACCTACCCACTTACACACGAAGATGTAAGATGAAAACAATCTTCTGCTCAGACACAACCAAATACCTATCTCCTAACACACACGAAGATTATATACCAATTCTTCCACTCAGACACAACCAAATACCTACCAACTTACACACGAAGATGTAAGATGAAAACAATCTTCTGCTCAGACGCAACCAAATACCTATACACTTTACAAACGAAGATTATAAAACAATTCTTCCACTCAGACACAAACAAATACCTACCAACTTACACACGAAGATGTAAGATGAAAACAATCTTCTGCTCAGACGCAACCAAATACCTATACACTTTACAAACGAAGATTATAAAACAATTCTCCCATTCAGACACAAACAAATACCTACCAACTTACACACGAAGATGTAAGATGAAAACAATCTTCTGCTCAGACGCAACCAAATACCTATACACTTTACAAACGAAGATTATAAAACAATTCTTCCACTCAGACACAACCAAATACCTACCAACTTACACACGAAGATATAAGATGAAAACAATCTTCTGCTCAGACGCAACCAAATACCTATACACTTTACAAACGAAGATTATAAAACAATTCTTCCACTCAGACACAACCAAATACCTACCAACTTACACACGAAGATGTAAGATGAAAACAATCTTCTGCTCAGACGCAACCAAATACCTATACACTTTACAAACGAAGATTATAAAACAATTCTCCCATTCAGACACAAACAAATACCTACCAACTTACACACGAAGATGTAAGATGAAACAAAATCTTCTTCTCAGACACACCACAATACTTATATATATACTAACACACACGAAGATATACGCAGGAAAAAACATTTCCTGCTCGCACACTGCAACATACGTACCTACCCACTGACACACGAATATTTAAGATGAAACAAGTCGCATAAGGCGAAATTACTACAGTCAGTCAAGCTGTCGAACTCACGGGATAAAACTGAACGCACTGTATGTTTTTACCAAGACAGTACAGCTTCGTCAATCCCCGCGTGAAGGAAATCGCTCACCTCCCACGTGCAAAACGTAGTGATATTGACACGCCAGATTAGCGCGGTAGCGTATTGTGCTAAGCAGGAAAGCGCGCTTTTCTGTATTCTTGTTAACTTTCTGAGCTTGTTTTGAATACAACCTATCATATCTATATGTTTTTGGAATCAGAAAATGATAAAGAATAAGATGAAATCGTTTTTGGATCGATTCTTTAAATTTTAATCGTAAGACTAATTAATCTATTTTCGTTAATTGTGATCACATTTTAAGAGTAAACATGACATATGTATTATATTTTTAGATTCAGACTGTTTGCGAAAAATCGATTTTAATGACAACTTTAATGAGCAAACTCATTAATTAATTTTTAAGCCTTCAAGCTGAAATGCAATACCAAAGTCCGGGCTTCGTCGAAAATTACTTGACCAAAATGTCAACCAATTTGGTTGAAAAATGAGAGCGTGACAGTGCCGCCTCAACTTTCACGAAAAGCCGGATATGACGTCATCAAAGACATTTATAAAAAAAAAATGAAAACAATGTCTGGAGATGTCATACTCAGGATCTCTCATGTCAAGTTTCATGAAGATCGGTCCAGTAGTTTTCTCTGAATCGCTCTACACACACACACACACACACACACACACACACACACACACACACACACACACACACACCCACACACACACCGCACACACACACACACACACACACACACACACACACACACACATACACACACACACAGACACACACACACACACATACACCACGACCCTCGTCTCGATTCCCCCCTCTACGTTAAAACATTTAGTCAAAACTTGACTAAATGTAAAAAAGAAATCATTCCCGCTCAGACACGATCAAATCCATACGGTGATCACTTACAGCAAACATCATAGTTCTAATATAAAACCCACGACACATAGAAGACAAAAGAAAAACAAGTCGCGTAAGGCGAAAATACAACATTTAGTCAAGCTGTCGAACTCACAGAATGAAACTGAACGCAATGCAATTTTTCAGCAAGACCGTATACTCGTAGCATCGTCAGTCCACCGCTCATGGCAAAGGCAGTGAAATTGACAAGAAGAGCGGGGTAGTAGTTGCCCTGAGAAGGATAGCACGCTTTTCTGTACCTCTCTTCGTTTTAACTTTCTGAGCGTGTTTTTAATCCAAACATATCATATCTATATTTTTTGGAATCAGGAACCGACAAGGAATAAAGATGGAATTGTTTTTAAAACGATTTCGGAAATTTAATTTTAATCATAATTTTTATATTTTTAATTTTTAGAGCTTGTTTTTAATCCGAATATAACATATTTATATGTTTTTAGAATCAGAACATGATAAAGAATAAAATAAAAGTAATTTTTGATCGTTTTATAAAAAAATAATTTTAATTACAATTTTCAGATTTTTAATGACCAAAGTCATTATAATTAATTTTTAAGCCATCAAGCTGAAAAGCAATATCGAAGTCCGGCCTTCGTCGAAGATTGCTTTACAAAAATTTCAATCAATTTGATTGAAAATTGAGGGTGTGACAGTGCCGCCTCAACTTTTACAAAAAGCCGGATATGACGTCATCAAAATCATTTATTGAAAAAAAGAAAAAAACATCTGGGGATATCATTCCCAGGAACTCTCATGTCAAATTTCATAAAGATCGGTTCAGTAGTTTAGTCTGAATTCAGCAGCACTTTGCTCATCGTAACTAATCGTGTAAACCGTCAAGGCTTTTGTGTGGAACAAGATAGTCCTTTAACTCGACATTCCTTCCAAAAATCAACGGCCCAACCGCTTCCTATACAGAGACGGAATGTTTTGCTGACTTTATTTCACAGATTGACATACGCGTCGGAAACGAAATTAATTCAGCAAAGTTGTTCCAACTCCGCAAAGAAAACACCAAGCTAGGATGCAGAGTTTTGGTATAATAATAAAAATAATAATAATACGAGAATTTATAACGCGCACATATCTCACCCCAAGGCGACTCAAGGCGCACTCATACACAATCTTTCGCATTAACAACTCAAGCATACTCTTAGACACTTACGCATAAATTACATGAATATGACAAGGCAACAACACAAACAGAGACACGGCACTCATAAGTAAGCATAAAAAAGAAAAGAAAATTTCAAACAATAATTATGTAGATGGCTATTTACAACTGATCTGATTTAGGCTTGCGGCCGGTGAGATGGGGGAGGGGGGGGGGAGGGGGGGTGTAGCGGGGCACTGTAGTCTGAGGATTATTTAGGGAAAAGAAAAGTCTTGAGGCCAGATTTAAATGCTTCTAAAGACTGTATATGGGTCGAAGTTGAAGAATGTACTGTTCTACTGCCCAACACAAGCCTGGAAAGACCCATGGTCATCTGCAAGATAGTTTTCACGGGATAGGAGGTACCTGTAAGGGTTTTTTCATCATTCTACAAAGAATTCATTTTTTTATTCTAACCTTTCAACCTTCCCCGTGTGTCGTGGGTGAAAATCTACCAACTTGAATATATTATATATATCTGCCCATAATTCTGTCAGTTCTCTTGCCACGTCCATACGATTTTATCGATGATTTTATCTCCAAGGCATTGTATGATTTTGACGACAAATAAAAAAAATAAAAAAATAAAAAGAAGTTTAAAGGCCCTTAAATAATTGGATTCACCATTTGAGATCTAGCCAGGCTTGTGCATGGGACACGACCATCCCGCCACTTGGACACATACCAACAATCAACATCGTTAGTGCTCTTTGTGCAGGGTGGGAGGTTTTTGTGAGAAGTTAGTTAGTTGTTGCTTTTGGGTCCAGCGGACCATATAGGCCAAATCAGGACCCCTTTTGTGAAGTAACTTCTTAAAGGCATATGTACGCGCTCCCGTGTTTACAAAGTGTAGTTTGCCCATAATCGATGTCAAACGCACCATAAGACCATATAATGACGATATGTCGCCATGCGCGGACCATATACATGCATTACAGCTTGTTCTAGCCTCTGAAAAAGTGAGGATGTCAACAAAGACGCGGAGTTATTTCCCTTGCGTCAACGTTCCCTCTGTTGGCAAATCTATAAATAGGACGATCTAGATCAAAATAAAAATTCAAATATCTCAACATTTAAGGGGTCCTAGACCACAATATCTTGCAGGGAACTTAATTTAGCATGTCTCCAGCTGTTGGTAAAGCAATTAGCGTGTATAGTCATCGAGTACATATGGCTTTAATTGACACGAGTGGCTTTTAGTTAAATACATTCACGAACAATGTCTCACTCTGCACAAGAAGCCGCCAGGATGTTGATTGTTGATTGTATGTACAAGTTACGGGATGCTCTAACCTTAAAATCCTGGCCACATCTAAGACGGTGAGCCGAATTGTTTATACAAGAAGGACCATGCCTTCAGCAATAAGGCCCCCCCCCCCCCAAAAAAAAAAAAAAAAAAAAAAATAGTCTGTTTACGATAACATAGGCAAAAAAAATAGGGTCGGTAGGTCGGGATTTTTTTTTAAAATTATTTTTCTCCGAAAAAATAGGGTCGGTCGGGATACCGAAAACAGACTATTTTTGTGTGTGGCCTAAGTCAAGTCAAGTCAAGTCAATATTTATTTCAAAAACCCCTAGGGTTACATGAATTAAAAAAAAATGCAATAAACACGACAAAAAAGATCTGTAATAATGAGACACAACACTTCTAATCCACCGAAAATAAATCAAGAACACTGACATTGTTTATGTGCTTTCAGAAGCCTGCTGGTCTGAGCTGGAGCAGAGACAGCCATGGCGACAACGAATGAACTGGGTGACTGCAGCAAAGTGCACCTGACCTTACACGTCCCGAAAGGACGCACACAACACATGCGAAAACTTCTCAAACCTCTTCTCCAGCCTGCAGACCCTTCTCTCAGCCTCACACACTTTCACGAGTCTGAATCGCCGGTCTTAAAGTCAGATTTCAGACCCAAGAAAAGCATCCCGAAGTACTGTGTGGGTTGTGAAATCTTGACCTCCCCAGCGCTGAGCGTGATGACCTTTCTCCCCGAGGATGGTACAGCGAGGGAGACCACAGAACGTCTTCAGAAGTTTCCCTGGAAGTTTCATCACAGAATTGAGCTCCAAAACTCTCAAAGCGGTTCCAATTTTGTGTCAGGAAAGCAAGAGTTTTATTCTTTATCCAGACAGTATCCACTGTTTTGTGTGTCACCGTCGCCTGCAAGCGGAAAGTGTACTGTCAGATTTAACCTCTTTGTCAGAAACTTCCGGTCCATGTTGGAATTTTACCGTTTGTTGGCTGATTCTGAAATGGAGAGTACGAAGGCAGATTTCGCGTTGTTTTCCGTGAATACGTCAAACTCTGACTTTTCTTCCTTCGTGTCTTCATCCTACATGTCATCGTCACTGTCATCTTCGTCTTCCTCGTTGTCTTCGTTATCAAAAACAGCGTCTTCATCGTCGGGTTTAATGTGTTCCGTTCAGCTGGCATTGAAACACTGCCCTTACCTTGACCCTTACCCTTTGACCTCAGCATACCTCACCTTCTTCGTTCGCAACATGACGGCTTTGAGGACAGTACTACCAGGCAAGGCGATAGAAATGTCTCACAATTCCTTCATCGTTAGAGACCCTGATGGAAATTGCGTCGTTGTACACGACATAGAACCAGCGTTTGTACCACGACCCAACAACCTTTTCACAACAACCTCTCGCGCCAAAACTCGGAGGTCGATAACAGGAATCAGAAACACCGCGCGTGCGCAGGACTGTGTTTCCGGGAAGCTGAGCAGCAAGGGAAGCTACTGCGATAGCCAGGATTCTGGGCGGTTTTCGGACAGCGAGAGAGGGTCGAGCGAGCTTGACCAGTGTATGGAGCGACTGGTCAAGGAGGTCAGTCTCAACATCACAGACTACAGCGAGTCTTCGGACACGGACAGCGATGACCGGTTGTGTCTGGACGATAGCGGGGCGTGTATGGCTGGCGGTGGGTGTTCGGACACCGGTTGTGACGGTGATGATTTGTGGAGTGGCAGCGAGGACCAGAAAGTGAGGATTGGCAGTCTCGGGGAAATACAACACGCGCACAAGAAAAAGATGGTGTACCTTTAGCTTGTATTTACTGATTGTGGATCTGTATTAAGCTTGGATTGGACACTTTTCCTGATGATCAACAGTGCGGTTGTTGTAGTAGACCAAAAGTGAGGATTCATACTCATGATAAAATACACAAAATTCAGAAGAATGCAGTAATAATTATTGTCTCGGTAAAATACAACGGGTACAGAAGGAAACAAAATATCAAAAGATTGTTGAAGTGCTTAGTGTGGTGTGTTAAGCTGTGGCTAGATGTCCGGAGTAAGGATAAGTAGGGTTGTGCTGTCAGTGGGGAAAAGTTGTTTATTTTGTCTCGGTGAAATATATACAACAGGTACAGAAGACGAAGAAGGCAGTGTACATTTAATTGATCAAACTGAATGTGTAGAGTGTTTAGAGATGGCAGTTTGGCCACCGTTTAAGCGAGAGTTTTCGTCTTGGAAAATACATTTAAACCCAGAGCAGAGAAATATCCGTCAAACGATTGACCAAACGGATACAGGAGCAGGGCCGGACCAAATGAGTTGTAAGGGGGGGGGGGGGGGGTTCCTCCTTTTTTGGGGGGGCAAATCAGCGGGGAAAAAAAGAAAAAAAAACCAACACTCAAAGCAAGGTACATGCTTTTTCCAGGGGTGGGGTTCCGGAACCCCTGGAACCCCCCCCCCCCCCCCCCCCCCCTGGGCCCGGCCCTGCAGGAGCATGAGCAGGTGTAAGGAGGTGTTCGGAATGAGGATTTATATGATGGTGGCGGCAGCTGAACATTTTTGTGTGTGTCAGTGCAACACAGTATGTACTGTTACAAAGTTACTTTGCCTTTCATTGTCTCAATTGATTGTGGAGCATGTGTATAGCTAGGGGTGGATGCTTCAACACAGTTCGTGGTGTTGATCACTATTGTGATGGCTGTGCACCAACAGTGAAGATACGCAGTCTTGATGAAATATGAAAGATACAGAAAAAAAGCCTGCTGTGTGTCTTTGAGACCACTGTAAGTTAGCTCACTAAAAGAAAAACTGTTGTGCTTTTTCAGACGTTCGGCGCGAGTAAAGGAACGTGCGAATCTTCATAGTTGTAAGACTGTGCTACTGTTTTGGCTGGCGGTACAGCATGCTGTGTATTGTTTTATTACATCGCGCGTGTGTGCATGTGTGTGTGTGTGTGTTTGCGTGTGTGTGTGCGTGTGTGTGTGTGCGTGTGTGTGTGTGCGTGCGTGCGTGCGTGTGTGTGTGTGTGTGTGTGCGTGCGTGCGTGCGTGCGTGAGTGAGTGCGTGCGTGTGTGTGTGTGTGCGTGCGTGCGTGCGTGCGTGCGTGCGAGTGAGTGTGTGTGTGTGTGTGAGTGAGTGGGTGTGTGTGTGTGTGTGTGTGTGTGTGTGTGTGTGTGCGTGTGTGTGTGTGACTGTTTTGGGTTGGGCTACCAGTACGCCCAAACGCATTACACAAGATTGTTCAATCAACCAAAGAGCTGTCTTCTATATCTTTGAAGTGCATAAATCGTGTCTGGGTGCTACGACAAGAACTGATCTTACTTTTGTGTATTTTGAATTTCTTTTTAACTTTTTTGTTGTTGTTGAATATGCCTACAATTGTGCAACTTTTATATAGCATTATTTTCACTGACTCACTTATATTTCTAGGAGTGGCATAATTGGCTAGCTATATTCATGTTTACGAGATGTGCGATACTGCTCGTGCGGCCTTAATGGTGCGAATCAATTAACACGTGTTCGGTGGTTAATGTCGATGGAGGTAATTATTCAGGTTACGGATGACTGACGCTCACACACACACACGCACACGCACACACACACACACACACACACACACACACACACACACCTACTCTCTCTCACACACACACACACACACACCTACTCTCTCACATACACACACACACACTCACACACACCTACTCTCTCACACACACACACACACACACAGAAGAAGAAGAAGAAGCAGATAAAGGAAACGAAGAAAAATAAAATAAGGTCATTCGCCGGATGACTCATGGTCAGTACATAAATGGTCAGTAACAGTTGAAATAGTCAACGAATGAATGTTCTTGAAGAATTTTGTAAATAAATGTGATGCTATGATGTGTAAACGGGTTAACAAAATCAGAACAGTGAATGTTCTCTATTACACTTCAGTTTGCCTGAAAGGAACTGCATTTTCTTTTAAAAAGCAACAAGTGATTGTTGTCAGTGTTGAAATATAGCCTATGTGAGAGAGGGGAGAGACATAATTTTCAGGTAGGCCTACGTGATATGCCTCAGGGAGTTTTGTTCACATGAATATTCGAGTAAGAGAGAAAGAGACAAAGACAGAAAGACCAAGAATATCTGTCTGTCTGTCTGTCTGTCTGTCTGTCTATGTATGGGTCTGATTGTGTGTGTCAACATGCGTCCAAGTGCGCAAACGTGTTACCTGTGAAGAAGCGTATGTGCAAGTCTGCAAAATATTGTTGACAATTTCATGTTTGCAAAGTTATGATTGTGGTGATGTTTTGATTTGAGCGATATTACATTTTGTTTGTTTTGAGTTTTGTTGTATTTAGTGTTTCTATTTTGTTTAATGTGTACCTAAATGAGAGAGACAATGTGTGAGTATGTCTGTATGTGCGTGCGCGTGTGTGTGTGTGTGTGTGTGTGTGTGTGTGGGTGTGTGTGTGTGTGTGTATGTGTGTGTTCTTGTGTGCGTGCGCGCGCGTGCTTGCTTGCGTGCGTGCGTGTATGTGTGAGTGTGTGTGAGAGTGTGTGTGCGTGCGCGCGCTCTCCTGTCATTCCGTCATACTGTCTTTCCGTTTCGTTTTTTCTGTAGGCGAGTTTATTTGTGTGCTTTTTCTTTGTGTTTCTTTCGGTTTGTGTTTAATATTTTTGCTTGTCATTGTATGTCCGCCTGTCTTGTCTTGTATTCTTATGTTTTGTGTCGATTCTTCATGATTTTATTTTATTTTATCAAAAACCAATTTTTTGGCTCACGTAAGTGTAGCCTATGCGATGATAAACTTTGTCTGTCTGTGCGTACGTGCGTGTGTGTGTGTGTGTGTGTATTTCCGAGTCTATGGATAAAGCTCGCATAAGAAGATTACGTCAGTCTCGGTCAAAAGTGTTTGACGTGTGTGATAGAAACTATTTGAAGACGTCACATTATGACGTAAGAGGGTTAGACGTCACGCAAAGGAATTACTGAAAGTCTCGGTCATTGTTATTGTGAGCGGGCCGAGACTACTTGGCAGATCCAGGGTCTCGCTTTCTTGCACAGTTTCACCTATGCTTACTGTGTGTGTGTGTGTGTGTGTGTGTGTGTGTGTGTGTGTGTGTGTGTGTGTGTGTGTGTGTGTGTGTGTGTGTGTGTGACGGAGTGATTGAGTTTGTGTTACTGTTTGTCGATTTCTTACGTGAGCCTTGAAGGCTTCGCCTCTTGTTTTATTTTTATTTAACATGAATTCTGTTTTTAATGTTCAACGTATGTTGTTTAAATTTTCTGTTTGTCCGACGTGCTATTTTTTTCTCACAGCAAAAACATGCCTTCAAAGACCCATTCCTTCGCATGCAGGTCGCGTTCAAAAGAAAAGATTTTTATGATGTCTGTAAACGCCTGGGGGTTTCTGTGACCGCAAACTGGATATTTATAAGAGGAAGTTCCTTTATAAAACATGTTTTATAAAACCTCCCAAAACCCACATAAAGCCAGAAATAACCAACAAACACCCACCATCCGTTCCGCTGTGCACACGTATAACATGGCACATTTTTTACAAAAATAATCCTTTGAAAAAAAAAACCGAAAAGGGCAAAAGCAACGAGTAAAATAATACACTTATAAAGTTATAACAGATACTTCGCAGACATATCACAAACAAAAAACCCAAAGAAACACCAATAGTAAAAGAAAGAAGAAATGAACACTTTAAAAAAAACTGGAAAAGGCAAAAGCAACGAGTTTGATTCACTAACAGAAAAATTGCAGATATTCGTATTAAAAACGAAAACCCCAAATAAAAAAACAAAGTGAACATGAAAAACACTAGGTAGTAGGGTAAAGAGATACACTTGCAGACAAAACGAAGAGCATGGACTCGTAAAAAGTCTGGCCCCTTTGAAAAGATGACACCCACTCTTAAGCGGATCGAGTTTCAACCAGGAGTGCATTCATAGACAGTTTTGAACAGCTAAGTAAACAGGGTACGCTTTTTTGACACAGTTTTTCTTGTAAGCTCTTATCGCTGTGCTTGAATTCTGAAGTTTGGAGGAAAATGTGCATGCAGGGGTGGCAGAAAGTTAGCGAAGAATGATGTTGTAGTCAGGTTGGTAGGTTTGTCAGAATTTCATCTTTTGGTTTTGATCTAGACTCTGTAAACATTGTGTGGGAAATGTGTACGACACACTGTAAACTGCTGCACAAGACTCCCCCTCTTTGTCTATCTCTCTCTCTTTCTCTGCTTTGTATTTTACGATTCGCCTGGTGTATGTGTGTGTGTGTGTGTGTGTGTGTGTGTGTGTGTGTGTGTGTGTGTTTGTTTGTGTGTGTGTGTGTGTGTGTGTGTGTATGTGTGTGTGTGTGTGTGTGTGTGTGCGTGGTTGTGTGTGTGTGTGTGCGTGCATGGGTGCGTGCGTGCGTGTGTGTGTGTGTGTGTGTGTGTATGTGTGTGTGAGTGTGCGTATGTGAGTGTGTGGGCAATGTATGTGTATGCTCGCTTGCTTGCTTGCTTACTTGATTGATTAATTGATTGATTGATTGATTGATTGATTGATTGATTGATTGATTGATTGATTGATTGAGTGAGTGAGTGAGTGAGTGAGTGAGTGATGAATTGATCGAGTTTCTTGTCTATATGTAGGTATGTGTACATCTCCTCTTAGCAAAGTTTCTTCAGCCTCGGTATTGGCATCTCTGTCCTTTAAAACCTACAAAACTCGGACTTTTGTTTAAGCAGAAGAAGCCACTTCCAGAAACCATTTCGTTTAGCATGGTTAGCAGAAGAAAAACGACAACATGCACTCTTTCACCTCCGAGAGCAATAATCCAACCCAACGTTCCAAAGGGCATTATCTTTCTTGCAAAGGTACTCGTAATAAAAATAGCACTGTTCCATTCTCTCCTGAACCCCATAGGCTTGGTAAGAAAAGGAAATACGCCTCAAAAAAGTATTGTACGGAAAATCAAGGGCGCACGGTGATAAACTTGGATCGCTTTATGTCGCTAACTGGCTGTTAAATCTGTTAAATAGACAAGCATTCACAAAGTTATTTTCCTCTTCATCTCGCGCGTTTTCTTCTTCTTCTTTTGCAACTCGTCTTTCATGACGATATTGTCTGAAGAGCTTGATGTGGTAAGTAAATAGGGAAACTTGAGCTTCGGAATTTAAAGGATTGTTTGGGTCTTTTTCTGAAGCCTGCTGTCGAGATGTTTGATCTCTCTCTGTCTCTCTGTCTCTCTGTCTCCGTCTGTCTGTCTCTTTCTTTCTTTGTGTGTGTGAGCGAGTGCGCGTTTGTGTTTGTGTGTGTGTGTGAGTGAGTGAGTGAGTGAGTGAGTGAGTGAGTGAGTGAGTGAGTGTGTGTGTGTGTGTGTGTGTGTGTGTGTGTGTGTGTGTGTGTTATGTATGTGACTGTGTCTGTGTGAATGTGTACATACGCATGGGTGTGTGTGTGTGTGTGTTTGTGTGTGTGTTTGTGTGTGTGTGTGTGTGTGTGTGCGAGCGTGCTTGTCTGTGTATGTGTGGCTATATTGTGTATGTGACTCTGTGTCTGTGTGTATATATATGCATACATGTTTGCGTGCATGCAGGCTCTACTCGCCCTTTTACCCCCACCCTCATCCCCAAGTCCTCATTTCTTCAAAAGAAAACTGAAAATAGAAAACAAGAGAAAGAGTGTCTTGTGTGCTCCCTTTCCTTGTACCACTTCTCGTCCCTTAATAAACAAATGTAGCGGCTTTAAATCCCCTCCTTTAGCAAAGCTGTCCAGTCAAACCCTCACACCTCCAATAATGTGAAAATATGTGGATTGACACTCGTAATTTCCGTCAGCCAAACCACAGCAAATACTTATCACCTGCAGACCTACTTATCTTATGTGCAAGTATGTAAGATCCGTGTCATGTTGTATAGACGGAAGATATAAGAAACGAAAATGACAGATTTGTCGGTTTGTCTCTGTCTTCTTCTCAAGTGTTTAATCTTCAATACGCTCGACGATCCACCTACGCTGAATACATGCACATTGGTGACGTTTGGGAAAACACCGCCGGATATTGTATAGGTAAAGTTTTAAGATTGATGTAGTGGTGCTGCTGGTGCTGTTACGACGAAGACGTCGACTACTATTCTTTTTACTGCTGCTACATTTACTAATACTACTACTGTTAGCACTACTACTCCGGGTACTGCTACTACTACTACTCCTCCTCCTCCTCCTACTACTATACTACTACTACTACCACTACCATTACCACTACTACTACTACTCCTCCTCCTCCTACTACTATACTACTACTACTACCACTACCATTACCACTACTACTACTACTACTACAGCGATGGCGACGACAACTATTTCTCCTTCTCCTCCTCCTTCTACTAATACACCTGCTACTATAACTACTACTACTACTACGACGAGGATAATGACGACGACGACAAAACAAATGAAAGAAAATAAGGAAAGAAAGATTTAAAAAAAAAAGAAAAAAAAAAGAAAGGAAGAAAGAAAGAAAGAAAGAAGGAAAGAAAACCTGTGCAACCTATTCCCTGTCGCAGCAAATATATGTAACGTATCGTCTCGTTGTCGACGTCACTTATTTATCGTTATTCAGTTAGGAAAAGATCCATAAAAAAACATGTGTTTACATTTAGTCAAGTTTTGATATTTTCCTACAACTGATTATAGAATATCGAACGAACACACAGGCGTCAGGAACAAAAAAGAAGGACGAAGCGAAAACAAAGACAAGAGTACATGGAGAAATGAAAGTCTGCAATGATTACAGCGTTGACAGTGTGAACAAGTAAATACTGGCGTGAGGTGAGAACATCCCCAACACCAAAAAGAGTTTTGGCTCAAGGGGCTACCTAAGACTTTTATGTTTGGTGGGGATTATGTTGATTCCAGCTACTATCTAAGCTACTCACAAAAAGTTAAGGATCACTTGCACACAAATTCATAACTTTCCAAATAAGAAAGCCAATGCGTTGGTATTTGGCAAACGTTTAATTCAATGCTTTAGTGATAACGATACAACATTTCCTTTAATTTCGAGCAATCGTTTGGTCTGTACATTTTATCAAAGTGTGTACGTATCGAAATTTAATTTCACAAAGTCGTTGAAATCACAAGACATGGCATTCAGATGCTCCCAAAAGTTCAGTAATGCGTGTAACCGCCCTGGCTGTTCTGGCACTCGACGCAGCGAGACCCCATAGAGTTGACCA
>NC_090251.1:53996407-54043907 GCF_037325665.1 Littorina saxatilis
AGCCAAGTGACATTAAAAAACATTTAAAGCACAAGGAATTTAGCGTAGTGTTGGTAAAATCACGCACACACACACACACCCACACACACACTGACACACACACACACACGCCCACACATACACTGACATACACACCAACACACACACGCCCACACTACAGCAGTCACGATCACACCATCACACGCAGGGCAGACATGAGGTAAAACAAATGACAATCATCTATTAAAAGAAAATGTACAAAGAGTGGTCTAAGATGCTGGTGGAAGGGTCTACACAGAATACAATTTTATAATCTAATGCATAGTTAGAACTAGCCCATCCCCTCCACCCACCCACTCATGAATAACTAAAATAATGCAGCTAAAAAAAACAAAAAAAACAAAAATCACAGCATGCGAATGTACAGCACCTCCACACACAGACAGCATGCGGAATCATCCTATTTGATACAGCAAACGTACAGCACCTCCACACACAGACAGCATGCGGAGTCATCCTATTTCATACAGCCTCTGTGCACATTATTCGGTGTGTGTGTGTGTGTGTGTGTGTGTGTGTGTGTGTGTGTGTGTGTGTGTGTGTGTGTGCGCGCGCGCGTATGTGTGTGTGTGAGTGTGTGTGTGTGTGGGCCGTCATAAAATATCGCCAGTAAGTCGAGTTGTAAAAATGTGTGAAGTTAAAGGTATAAGAGATGAAACAGAAACATAGAAGAAGAAGAAAAGAGAAAAACCCACAAACACAGGTAACCCAGAAAGAGGAGAAAATCAAATATAAATCCGGATATAATTATGCAAGAGTACCCTTGTGGCAAATCCAACTAGGGGAGATAAACACTCACACGCAGCCTGAAGGGATTCCACTCATTTGTTTCACCATAGTCTCCCTTGTGTCGGAAAAAAAGACAAAGTGAAGAAAACTCGAAAAAAGTAAATCCAAAAACAAAGAGACTACCAACGTTCCAAAATGCAGAATCAAAAAACAAGAAAGGTAGGTTGTTTGTCTGTGCACTTAAAACACCGTTGGGTCGATATATTTGTGAACGTATTGTTTTTTTTATTCGAAAAAAGCAATGAAATAAAAATAGAATGTAATAGCATATACTATCTAACAGGACACAGTATGAAACTACATCGGAATAAAACGTCTCAGACATTTCACTGTGTTTTTAACTTTTTATTATGATTGCGTGCGCGTGTGTATGAGTGTGTGTGTGTGTGTGTGTGTGTGTGTGTGTGTGTGTGTGTGTGTGTGTGTCAGTGTGTCTCGGTGTGAGCCTCTGTGTGTGTGTGTGTGTGGGTGTGTTTGTGTATGTGTGAGTGTGTTCGTGTGTGTGTGTGTGCGCGCGCGCGTGTTTGTGTGTGTGTGTGTGTGCGCGCGCGCGTGTTTGTGTGTGTGTGTGTGTCAGTGTGTGTTAGTGTGGAAAAGAAGGCTTTCATCGCTTGACAGAACTTAATCACATATGTTCAAGAAAAAAATGGGGCAGATAATCATTGCTGCTTTGTGTAAAAGTTTTGTATCGCACTTGCGACTTAGTTTTTAGAACCCAATGAAGTTGCTGTTGATGTTGCTGAATGTCTTCGTGCGTTAAAGGCACAGTAAGCCTCCCGTAAACCATCACAGATACTGTCAGGCTTTTACACACAGTACAAACACCCTTCCATTTGAACGCTCACCAAACGGGAACATCCTAGGTGCCCTACGAAAAGAGCGAGACATTTTCAAACAATTTATTTTTGCGTGGTTTATCTTACCCCTGAGCCATTGTGAACCCGTGTGATCCAGTTTCCCTTTTACACAATGCAGTCGTCAGTTTGTAATTTGAATGCGGCTCGCTGTGAGCTTATCTACAATAGCACGTTAGTATGTACCTCTGACTTTCCACGAAACAAACGAATGTGGTTCATAAGAACTCGAGCAATGGCTTTTGACTGCCTATAAACCGTCGTCTGCTACGAAAACCACGACCTTACTTCCGGACTTTTCTTTTTTCAAACTTTCAAAACTTCGAATTGTACTGATCTTGTCTTGATGAAAAAATTCTTTTATGATTTAAGAATGTTTGTGTAACAAGCTGTCAATTGATTATTTAGATTTTAAAAGTTAGGTCTAGCGCCAAAACGCACAATCATCGCTCCACGGCTATCGCCAGTTGAAGGGAAGTAACTCATTTTTGACCTGAGTTCAGGATGGGTCCGATTGAGATGGTCTCAATCCGAAAAATTAATTCTTTGAAAATGTCTCGCTCTTTACGTAGGGCACTTAGGATGTTCCCGTTTGGTAAGTGTTCAAATGGAAGGGTGTTTGTACTGTGTGTAAAAGCCTGACAGTATCTGTGATGGTTTACGGGAGGCGTACTGTGCCTTTACATTGTATGCGAAATAGGAATGAGACTGAAATTAGTATGTGAGAGAGAGAGAGAGAGAGAGAGAGAGAGAGAGAGAGAGAGAGAGAGAGAGAGAGAGAGGGGGGGGGGGGGCAGAGTGCGAAAGTGAGACAGAGAACGACAGACAGACAGACAGACAGACAGACACGCATAGACTGTGACGTGACAGACACACATACTGCCTTACAGCTGTGTAAGCCTGATAAACTCGAGTCATTCAAGAAAAACATCCAATGTACAGAGAAAACAGGCATACGTAGGCCTACTGTTGATGGTTTCGTACATAAGGCCTAGTGGTAGGATGCTCTCATCACATGTAAAAGGCTGGGCAGATCTGTTGTGCTTTACAAGTTTGTTTACACTGAAAAGAAGGTATCTATAAAAATAAAAAATAAAAATAAAAACAAACACGTGCATGCTCTCCAGAGCGTCTGCTTGTATGGTTTTTTCTCCTCTGTTTTTCTTTCTTTTTTTGCCAAATAGTTTCGTTAATTCTTTAAAACCTTTTAAACTTTGAGCAGTTATCTTTGTTTGCGATTGTGAGTTTTACGCAACTCTCTCTCTCTCTCTCTCTCTCTCTCTCTCTCTCTCTCTCTCTCTCTCTCTCTCTCTCTCTCTCTCTCTCTCTCTCTCTCTCTCTCTCTCTCTCTCTCTCTCTCTCTCTCTCTCTCTCTCTCTCTCTCCCCCCTCCCCCAACCCTCCCTTTTTCCTCTCTCTTTGAGGTAAAAGGAAAAGTTCAGCCAGTCGCAAGGGCATTCAAAACATTTTAGCTTTGACTTGTTTGTTACACTTATCGATTAACCTGGTACATTAGGGAAGCTCAATTCAGCACCATTCCCAGAAGACATCCGCAATACTGATTGTCCAAGGACAGTACACTCTAAATTTTATAACACTTTGAGAACACTGAAAGTGTTTAGGGTGAACACTTAAAGTGTTAGGGTGAACACATTTTTACACTTTTGGAACACAGAAAGTGTTCTCAATGTGTTATCCTGAAGCATCTTCTGCTACCTGAACACTTTTGGAACACATGGTAAACACTTTTTTGCACAGTGGAACACCAGGTGAACACACGTGTTCAACAAGTGTTCCACAAGTGTTCCACTTCGTCTTTTAGTCATGCTCCGAATAAAATAATACATTAAAAATATTTGGGCCATGAGCAGATTCGAACCCGAGACCTTCGCCTTGCCATGTCAGCGCTCTACCGATTGAGCTACGGAGACTCGTCGGGATCTAGCGTCGCTTAGAGTATATAATTTTTATACCCCCTAGACCGCTGTGGGACGTTTTTTTGTTTTTGTTTTTAATCGTGTTGTGCTTATATTTTTTCATCAAACATTTATTTCATCTGAGACATCTAATAAGCGGTAAGTATTAGCATTTTTATTTTTACAATTTAATAATGTTACTAATTGTCCCATCATGCTTCAGCTGGGCCAAAAAAGAACGTTGACACTTTTAGATCTGTTAGTGTGACCTGTCTGCGTTGTCGCTGCGTTGATTTGGCTCAGGATTTCCGATTGTTATCTGTAAGTTGCTTGCTGAGATTTTGTATTAATTCATCTAAGCTTAGTCACTCGTATTTTTGTTGTAACATGTTCCTGTTACTTGTATCTGTGGACGTTTGAAGACAATTTCTCTAATTTTGCTGTCGCAACGGTTTCAGCTGATCAGTGGACCTTTTACATTAGTTCTGCGTTGGTAAATAAACTCTAAATTTCAATTTGATGTTGATTTTTTTATTCTGGTTGATGTGCTTGGTTTTGTGTTATTGTTATACTTGTATGTCCAGGGGTTCCTTATAATTATAATGGTGGTCCAGTGAACGATACCTTCCGCCTGTGGTCAGAGCAATACATTTGCAGATTTTCGGATTCTTCTTCTTCCTTTGGTTAGATCATAGATGCACGATCTGCACGCTAGATATAAAAGTGAAGCGGTAGGCTAAAAACAGCATACATTAATGAACAACATTCATCATAATAGTGGCCAGGTTGATTGTGTGCACAATTTAGAATAATTCTATGCATGCTTGGTTGTATTTGATTTCACAGATCTATCACACTTTCAGGGAACTGGGAAGCCGTTTGAGCTGATGTGCCCATGTGGCGAATCGATGTGGGCGTAACCTGCGCACATTTCTTCTGAATTGCACTGAGGATGAACAGGAGGCACTGACGGCAACCCAGACGTGTTTACCAAGGTACGCATGTCCTGCATTTGCATATAGTGTGTAGTTTTGCAGAGAAATATTGACTTTCAAATTGATCTGATAAGTTTTGTTTGTTTGTTTGCTTAACGCCCAGCCGACTACGAAGGGCCATATCAGGGCGGTGCTGCTTTGACATTTAACGTGCGCCACACACAAGACAGAATCACAGGCTTCATGTCTCACCTAGTCACATTATTCTGACACCGGACCAACCAGTCCTAGCACTAACCCCATAATGCCAGACGCCAGGCGGAGCAGCCACGAGATTGCCAATTGGGGTTCGAAGCCACGACCTCCCGATCACCGGGCGGACGCCTTACCACTAGGCCAATTGTGCCGGCGGTTGCGGAATCATTGATTATATTATTTGCTGAAATACTCTGTTTCAAAATTAATATCTCCGTGCAAAACACACCAGACAGTCGCCAAACTCATATGTGGACACACACACACACACACACACACACACACACACACACACACACACACACACACACACACACACACACAGCCAGCCCCCTCTCCTTCCACATTTGACAGAAATCTAAATGTTGATACACAGTTTCACAATAAACAAAAGTATGAGAATCAGAACACTTGTCAGTGTTGCTACGATGTGGAACTTCAGTAAAATAGTGTTTAATTTCTTAACATGCATCTTGTGTGTGCAGGAACCATACTGCTTGGCTGAGGCACTTTCTGGAGATGGAGCTAATAGTAATGCGACGAAACCTTGTGGATGCACTTCATTCATGTAAGTTTAAGCTTTCTGTGGGATACAGCGCAGTTACATTTTGAGAATGCTGCCTTATTTTGCAGTCTTCTCCTTAAAAGGTGGAAAAAAATATACATATTTTTAAGTTCAGTGAGTGCTGAGGCCTGCAATGATAAAATGTTTTCCTGAACTAAGTCTACTCAGAATTTCCATTCGTTATGGTAGAGTAGTGCCGTAAACACTGAGGCCAGCTTTAGTCAAAGCATGGCCAACAGACAACACGCTGCTGATCCGCTTGGATCTGCCATTGCCACTAACAGCGTATGCAGGGTGCATTCAATATGACACCCTTTTCTTTTGAAAATATTCTCATCGGAGTTTATGATTGGTTTTGACAGTGATCGCTGGCCTCCAATGGTCGCTGACAAGGTGTTTTCCTTCGGTTCACGTAGGTTTAGCTTGAGATCACGTGAGTTAAAAGCGATCCGTTTGTAAGTTTTGGTTAGTTTGATCTAAATAATGAAATATTTTAGAAAATTATGATAGAAATTAGAATGCATTTTATATTAAAGAATGCATTCCATATCATAGAACACGTTCTATATTTATAGAATGCATTCTATAAAATAGAAAACATTGTATAATATAGAATGCATTCAATCATACTTGTCATTTGCCCAGAAATGTATTCTATTATAGAATGCATTCTATAACGTCCAACAATGCATTCTTATGTTAGAATGCATTCTTATGATAGAATGCATTCCATAAAGCGCCACAAAACTTCTACAGGCCAGCTCGGTATGGTCCCTGCTTCGAAAGCAAACACTCTCACACACAGCTCTCTCTTTCTCTCTGTCTCTGTCTGTGTCTCTCTCTCTCTGTCTCTCTCTCTGTCTCTCTCTGTCTCTCTGTCTCTCTGTCTCTCTCTCTCTCTCTCTCTCTCTCTCTCTCTCTCTCTCTCTCTCTCTCTCTCTCTCTCTGTGCGTGTGTGTGGCTGTGTGTGTGTGTGTAGTTCTGCTTTTCTTTGCGGGGCTGGCCTGTTGTAGTTTCGGGACATTATGCATATAAATTATAATACATTTCAGGACGTTAAAGAACGCATTCTATCATAAAAAGCATTTTGGTATTTTGTGTAAATAGAATGCATTCTATAATATAGAATACATTACATAATAAATGATTTCCTTACAATTCATTATTTAGATCAAACCAACAAAACTTAGGTAGTTTCTTTACAAACGGATTACTAGAGGGTGCATTCAATATGACACCCTTTTCTTTGAACTAAAACTCATCGGAGTTCACGATTAATTGCGACAGTGATCTTTGGCTTCCAGTGATTGTTGACAAGGTGTTTTCCCTGGGTTCACATAGGTTAAGAACGAGTTAAGGAAAACGGGCGTGCTCAAGGCCTCGCCACATTAGCAGAACGGTTTACTGCTTACCTTATATAAACAATTTGTAGAGTGCCATTTTCCAGAGTGGCCACGCGCTAATGAAATCCTTGCGAAAGACCTATTTTAATTCTACTTTTTGTTCTTAGGGACAGACTCCTGCTTCAAGAGGGATTACTTTTTACATTCAGTCGTGTGTGCATGTGCGTGCATGCGAGTGTCATTGTGTGTTGGGAAGGTGAGAGCGAATTGGACGTGACGTATTTGTTCTCTGTTATGTGACCTATGCCCGTTCTGGAATAAAAAAAAGTTTACCTGTAACTGCGATTGTTGGAGATCTACTGACAGCAAGAAGAAGTCCACTAGTAGTTAAGATTTACACTTCAGTGTTATCAATTAAGTACAAACGTTTAACACAAACCTGTTAAGAGTTGGAAATGCATCATGTTCTAAAACTCACTTTTATTTCGAACAGGATGTTCCGGACAGCGAGTTGAAAACTAAACCAAAGACCAAGGGCCTGGAATCCTCCCAACTCTGAAGGGTGTTTTTGTTATCGGACTTTCGTGTGTGAACTTTCAAGATGGGGTTTACCAGAGCTCCGTTCATATTATTTAATAGCAACATATACCGAGCAACAAAAGAAACGCGAAAACATTATGCAATGTTTGATTGACAAAATCTCGAACAATTATGGAGTTAGAATTATCAAACCACAACATTTTGATGAAGGCATGTTTGACACAGCTGTTGCGTGAGTATTTTGATGCTGCGATTGTTTCAACACACGGGACAAAACGAAGTTTTGGAGGTCTCGCTCAGTCAGCCTTCATCGCGTTCTCTGGCCACTGATCGGACACTGGTTGCTTCCAGTGATGTTCCTGGTATTGTCAGCGGCTGAATTGAATCGATGTCGAAGACGTTGTGGAAGGAAATTGCGATCTTGTCTTATTGGGGTAATGCGAAAAAATCTACCGCGTTGCATAACTGCAGTGCTTCCAATGTCACCAGAACATTGCAGAAGGTGATAAACTGTTGACACATGCACGTTTAAAGCACATGCCAGCGCTTCTGGATCACCCCCAGCTTTAAATCGACCTGGCATTTTGGTGGTGTCAATCGTGGCATCCTGGCTGTTTCAAAAGTGAGACTGGCAGCAAGCGTGCCATGGTCTCTTTTGGTTGCTAATGCATTAGTGAACACATCTCACACATCAGATTTCTCCTGCTCTACTTGCACGTGCTGCGAGCGCGCATTATGTGTTTTACGATAAACCTGCTTGTCCCGTGTGTTAAAACAGTCACAGCATCAAAATAATCACACAAAAGCAAGGTCAAACATGCCTTCATTAAACTTTTGTAGAAACTTTTAATAATTCTAACTCTATAATTGATGAAGATTTTGTCAATCAAACAATGACGAATTTTGTTGCTCGGTATATTATGTGTTCAACAATTCCTACCCCAGACCCGTTTGTTCTGCGACTGCTGCAGACATTTCTTTTTGTCAATTAAAAATGCTTCTTTGCTCACAAAATTTGATTTTAATGTCTTTCTGAATTGTATGACAGTGCAGGATGAAAGTGTTCCAAAAGTGTTCCAAAAGTGTTCCAAAAGTGTTCCAAAAGTGTTCTAAAAGTGTTCCAAAAGTGTTCCAAAAGTGTTCTAAAAGTGTTCTAAAAGTGTTCCAAAAGTGTTCTAAAAGTGTTCTAAAAGTGTTCCAAAAGTGTTCCAAAAGTGTTCCAAAATTGTTCTAAAAGTGTTGACCTGAACACTTTTATGTGTTCAGAAGTGGTTACAGCAGGGTGAACACTTAAAAGTGTTCAGATGTGAACACTTTTGGAACACTTTTGGAACACTTTTTTGTGTATAGAACACTTTTTGTGTTCCAAAAGTGTTCCAAAAGTGTTCTACTAAAAGGGTGTTCAGAAGTGGTTACAGAAAGGGTGTTCAGGAGTGGAACACTTTTGTTTAGAGTGTAGACACATTCAGATCCAGACAACAACGTGGAACTCATCCTGACGTCAGATGGAAAACCCTGGAAGGAAGACACGTACGTGTCTGTGACTTGTTCGAGCGAATTGAGAGTCGACATTTTTCAAACTGAGACCTGTGAAAGAGACGTCACAAACTTTGAGAGCTGAGGAAATTAGGTCAAACAATAGGTGACGTCATTCATAGGATATGCCCGACACTAGTGGACGACAATTGGACGAGTTGCCATCAGGGATTAAAGATACAATTCAAATTGAAGTGTTACCCGTTTTAAACACACTTTGACTGTGTAGTACACGACGCTAATAGCAAAAGGAAGCACATAATGAACACTACTATTTACGATATATACCAACTTCTGTTACTGCTATATCACACTGTGGTCAATATTGGTTACAGGACGGGGGTTTAAAAGTGGAACGCCTCAGTTCAGAGTGCACCTCTCCCCCCCCCCCCCCCACTCTGTTGTAAGTCTCCCTTCTTGACATGAACTCAGTAATTGAACAGAGTTTGGAGGCTTACTCCAGTCACTTCAATCTAAGCCGGATCGCAGGTGAAGAATGAACGAGTTTAAACCAGTTAATAAAGGGAAGATAATCATGCTCCCTACGTACTTTTATCCTGACGTCAAACGTTCGTGCGTGTGTTCGGGGATTCGTTTTAACTGAAGACCATACTAATCTACAACCATCTGTGACACGTGCTTGTTCGGATGTCGGAAAACGCCATATGTGCAGCGGTAGGGTTACAGAGCAGTTTGGATGTGAGATTGGTTAACTGTGAGTACAAGAGCTGACTGCCAGATGGTTCTCATTCATATACATTCTCTGAGTGCGTGATACAACTGTAAGTAGTATTGAAGCTGATTATTTTCTTCTGAGTTTTCTCTCACCTATAGGCTAATATCGCAATCTCTCTCTCTCTCTCTCTCTCTCTCTCTCTCTCTCTCTCTCTCTGTCTCTGTCTCTCTCTCTCTCTGGTGTGTGTGTGTGTGTGTGTGTGTGTGTGTGTGTGTGTGTGTGTGTGTGTGTGTGTGCACGGTGTGTGTAGTGTGTGTGTGTGTGTGTGTGTGTGTGCACGGTGTGTGTAGTGTGTGTGTGTGTGTGTGTGTGTGTGTGTGCACGGTGTGTGTGTGTGCACGGTGTGTGTATGTGTGTGTGTGTGTGTGTGTGTGCACGGTGTGTGTAGTGTGTGTGTGTGTGTGTGTGTGTGCACGGTGTGTGTGTGTGCACGGTGTGTGTATGTGTGTGTGTGTGTGTGTGTGTGCACGGTGTGTGTAGTGTGTGTGTGTGTGTGTGTGTGTGCACGGTATGTGTATGTGTGTGTGTGTGTGTGTGTGTGCACGGTGTGTGTAGTGTGTATGTGTGTGTGTGTGTGTGTGCACGGTGTGTGTGTGCACAGTGTGTGTATGTGTGTGTGTGTGTGTGTGTGTGTGTGTGTGTGTGTGTGTGTGCACGGTGTGTGTGTGTGCAAGGTGTGTGTGTTTATGGGCCACAAACATATATATGTATAGGTTACAACACGAGTGGTTTTTTATATGGCTTGTATTTCAGTCAAGACCCAGCGGATGAATATCATAGGGATTCACGAGCCTCTGGCGAGTGAATCCCGATGATATTCCCGCTGGGTCTTGACTGAAATACAAGCCATACAAGTCGCGTAAGGCGAAAATACAACATTTAGTCAAGTAGCTGTCGAACTCACAGAATGAAACTGAACGCAATGCCATTTTTCAGCAAGACCGTATACTCGTAGCATCGTCAGTCCACCGCTCATGGCAAAGGCAGTGAAATTGACAAGAAGAGCGGGGTAGTAGTTGCGCTAAGAAGGATAGCACGCTTTTCTGTACCTCTCTTTGTTTTAACTTTCTGAGCGTGTTTTTAATCCAAACATATCATATCTATATGTTTTTGGAATCAGGAACCGACAAGGAATAAGATGAAAGTGTTTTTAAATTGATTTGGACAATTTAATTTTGATAATAATTTTTATATATTTAATTTTCAGAGCTTGTTTTTAATCCGAATATAACATATTTATATGTTTTTGGAATCAGCAAATGATGGAGAATAAGATAAACGTAAATTTGGATCGTTTTATAAATTTTTTTTTTTTTTTTACAATTTTCAGATTTTTAATGACCAAAGTCATTAATTAATTTTTAAGCCACCAAGCTGAAATGCAATACCGAAGTCCGGGCGTCGTCGAAGATTACTTGACCAAAATTTCAACCAATTTGGTTGAAAAATGAGGGCGTGACAGTGCCGCCTCAACTTTCACGAAAAGCCGGATATGACGTCATCAAAGACATTTATCAAAAAAATGAAAAAAACGTTCGGGGATTTCATACCCAGGAACTCTCATGTCAAATTTCATAAAGATCGGTCCAGTAGTTTAGTCTGAATCGCTCAACACACACACACACAGACACACGCACATACACCACGACCCTCGTTTCGATTCCCCCTCGATGTTAAAATATTTAGTCAAAACTTGACTAAATATAAAAACACGAGTGTTGTAAGCTGTATATCCCATGCGTACACCAAAGACAACGTGGACCACAATAAAGCACTGTAGTTGTCTGTGGTGTGTAAAATAGGTGAGCCAGCGAGGTGTGTTCCTCTTCACTACCCCATGCTAAAGCCACGTCGCCGAAGAAATGAAGTGCAAACAAGTGCATCCGTAAATGTGTGTTAAATCTACATTCAAACCACTGTTCGATTTGCTTTTGAATGCATTTTAGTTTCAAGATAGTAAAGAAAGCACACACAATGAAAGTTTTCATTGAATCAAAGACAGTTTCGATTTAGGTTCTGAGTCCGTCCAAGGTCACAGTTCCAGGCTACGGTTGCCAACACCGGTTTGGTTAACTCGGATCCCAATTCTAGTTTAATTTTTGTGTTGGAGTGTAGAATTACGAAAATAAACTAACATTTTACTGAATAACTTACTTTTTTCATGTTCGTGAAATATATCTCTTAGTTAATTTGTTCGATCGTGCTTGCGTTAATCAACCCATACCGGTAGCGTCAATTCTGTCTAAAACGGTGTAATGGCTGCTCCTTGAAACTGCGTGTTGAATACCGTTTGGACTGATTTTACTCCATCAGGATGAAATACACGTTTGCTGAGCTCTTGGATACTTTCATATAACCATGAACTTACGTCAGTGTAAAGCAAAAAAGTTGGACATGCTCGAAAAATGGATGAAACAGCCTGTGCTGGATGACGAAGCGAACCGGCCAGTCAAAAAGGTACACTCGTAACACTGACGCAATGCATCTTTGCTTGTTGGAACACACGGAGGAAGGGAGGTTACTCTAGCTTCACCTCAAATGAACAGCGAGGTTCGTTTGCTGTCACTATCAGTTGATTCTTCGCTTTTGTTCTTTTTTTACTCGACCTGCACCCAAAGTGTAAAGATAAACGCTTTGTTTACTGTATCGCATACCACAGATACGTATCATGGTTTTGTCCTCTGTGAATGTTGTGTTTTCTTTTGTTTAGCCATGTGAGCAATGCTCTTCATCAATCCACTGAAACATGTTCGGTGCAGTGTCAAGTGTAGGCAGAAGTATAGTTCCTCGGCCAAACCGGAATCGGTACTATGATATATATTTTTTGAGCCCATTATGTATTTATTGAAGCCGAAAAATACAACATATATACCCATAGTAGCATTACAGAGACAAAGAAGCAGCTCATGGGATATATATATATATATACTGTCTTATTCATTTTTGGAATTCCGGCACGCAAAACATATTACGGTCATGTATAATTACGTCATAGACAGACATTGCGTCAAAGGATATTTGTAAACATCGTGCGAGCTAATAATAGAACACCCTGACGAAGGCCACGAGGCCGAAATATTGGTGAAAACGTGAAGGCTTGTTTTGGTTATTTTTTCCATATTTGTTTGTATATATATATATATATATATATATATATATATATATATATATATATATGTGTGTGTGTGTGTGTGCGTGCACGCGTGTGTATGTGGTATATTTGTCAGTGAGCGTGTGTACCTTTATTTCTTGTCTGAATTCGTGCACATGTGCGCAAGCTCTCTAAGAAAATCACGATGCATACATGACCTGAACATAGGGTAGACACGATTTGTAGCCTTCAGTTTTAGTACCTTATAAGCCTAAGTGCCATCCACTCAGTCATTGATTTGTCCGCCTCGTATGTCACAACGGGCTTTACATTTCTATTGCGAATTCTGCTCCGATGCCTCACTGCGTGTGGAATTTCTCATACCCTCGTGCTGAGTTACAGCGTTTCGCTGTAGTGCAAAGTATGCCGTGCACAGCTACTTTCCCTTTGTAGTGTACTGGCTATGGCCGTTAACAAATACACAAATTGTTCTCCTCAGTTTACGCTTGAAGAATTTTTTATCTTAAATATATGTTTTAACAACCAGTCTGCTTGTCAAATTAAAAAGAAGACGTAAAAAAAAAAGAAATTAAAAAAAAAGAAAAGTAAGGAAAATGAAAATTATTTTTTTTAATTTTTTTAAACCCACTTTCCTTACACCCACGAGAAAAAACCACCATCCATGGATGAGGAAGGCATTGGTGCACACTTGTATTCTTTTCCTGCTGAAAAGATCTTCACTGACGGTGAGCTCTTGGGTGGGAATTATATAATGAGTCAAAAACGAACTATTATAAATTTGCCATTGGTCCACTAAATTTGCAACATGTTGTTGATATTGGTACGGAACACAGAACGCAGTTTCGCCTTCAATGTTTGTGCTTGCGGAAAAACTGATCTACGCAAAAAACTCAACAAAACAAAAACAAAAAAACATTAAAAAAAACCAAAATACTATGCCACAGAACTTATGCATTGCTGAGAAAGTATGAAGATTTGGGTTTTATGTCGAAGGTCGAATGAGCTGGAAACCATGACAACGCCCGGGCTGGCACTTTTGCATTCTTCGGACAGACCTTGATTGACCTTGTTTTCTTCCGCGTGGCGTCCTTTCTGACCTAACAAAGATATCAGGTAGGGGAGAAATTGATCTTTCGCAAGCGGCGCGCGCACGTGTGTGTGTGTGTGTGTGTGTGTGTGTGTGTGTGTGTTAGAGTGTGTGTGTGTGTGTGTGTGTGTGTTAGAGAGTATGTAAGTGTGTGTGTGTGTATCTGTGTGTGTGTATGTGTGGAGGGTGTGTTGTGTGTGAGTGTGTGTGTGTGTGAGTGTGTGTGTGTGTGTGTGTGCCATGTGGGTATGTGTGTGTGTGTTTGTTTGTGTGTGTGTGTGTCAGTCAGTGTGTGTCAATCAGTGTGTCAGTGTGGTGTGTGTGTGTGTGTGTGCCTTGTGTGTATGTGTGTTTGTGTGTGTGTTGGGGGGAGGGTGTGTGTGCTTGGAGTTATGAAGGGGGAGAAGTTGTGAGGGGTGTGGGGGGGGGGATACTGAAGGGATGGTCGGGAGGGTCCAAGCTTGTGATCATTTAACATGTTAAACAGAGTGTCCAGTGTGATTTTGCAGTGCACTGGTGTGTGACTAATAAGTGCAGTCTGTCTGTCACGGTGTCTGTTTATCGGTATTCTGCTTTTGTGGAAATTAATCTCTTTTTATAGCTGTCTATCAATTTGTGTTTTTGTTGTGCAGAAATCAGAATTCCACAGTTTTGAGTCGCCGGCTTTTCTGGGCATGGAACAAACCGACAACAACAACGCTACAAATACACCAGCAATGAATTCATCATCACCGGAAATGGAGAAGGATTCTCGTCCAAGTGATGTTGTCGTGGTCATTTCCATCGTGTGTGCAATGCTAGGTGTATTTTTCATCATCTATGTGGGATATATGTGCTTTAGGTATGTTGAACACAGATTGGAAAGAACAAACTCGGATTTGCAGAACCCCAGAATGAGACCTATATACACTGATTACAAACTTGGTCGTACATTGTATCCTGAGGAAAACATCCTCTAATCATAAAAAAAACCAAGAAATTCCTTCGAGGTAGGAAAAACACCCCCGTTGGTCAAAGGGAAATAACCATTCTCACTGCACCCATTCTCACTGCCACCAACTGAGAAGGTTATTTCCCTTTGACCATGAATATGTTTCTCTATAAGTCCTTGTAGAATCTTAATCCACCAATAACTCCCTAACCGTGTGTTTGACTGGTCCCAATTTTTGTAAGGACCGTCTCAGGAATGTATAGAACCTGTTCACCAAGTTTGGTGACGATCGGTCCGTTCATTCTTGAGATCTATATGCGAACACAAACACACAAACACACAAACACACAAACAAACAAACAAACACATCGACCGAAACCTATACACACCCCTATACCGGGGGTGTAAAAACTGTGAATTATGATCCGCATGAAAATGAGTGTGTTGAATATCTACTGAATCTTGAGAGAAACGTCAGCTAATGTGCGGGATACTGACGACAATGCTCGGTAAATGTGACGGGATACTGACGACAATACTCGCTAAATGTGACGGGATACTGACGACAATGCTCGCTAAATGTGACGGGATACTGACGACTATGCTCGGTAAATGTGACGGGATACTGACGACAATGCTCGCTAAATGTGACGGGATACTGACGACTATGCTCGGTAAATGTGACGGGATACTGACGACAATGCTCGCTAAATGTGACGGGATACTGACGACAATGCTCGCTAAATGTGACGGGATACTGACGACAATGCTCGGTAAATGTGACGGGATACTGACGACAATGCTCGGTAAATGTGACGGGATACTGACGACAATGCTCGGTAAATGTGACGGGATACTGACGACAATACTCGGTAAATGTGCGGGATACTGACGACAATGCTCGGTAAATGTGATGGAAAAGTACACGCTCGTTTTCGAGATAAAGAATAACGATGCATCTTACTGAATATCGCTTATTAGGCCAGTTTTGTGAGTCTTTCATCTGTGTGAGTTATACGGATTTGTAAACAGCTTTTGATAAAATAAAATAAATAAAGGAATGTTATAGAGAAGTATTGACTCTGGATGCATGCTAAAGTAAGGGAAGGGACGTGCTTTAGACAAAAGGTGAAAACAGTTGTGCTTGCTTCTCATTGAAGGCCCATCAATGTCGTCGGCTCGATCAAAACATCGGGTATAAGGCCAAATAAAACATATTTGTCATCATTTTTACGCGTTTTCATTCACAAACACCTGGGAAATAAATCTCATGTTCCCCATGCAATAAATCGAGGTGGTAAATGGGTTTGAGCTTTCAGGTGAAACGTGTATTGTCAAAGTAAAAGCCAATCAGGCTGATTGTTTGATGTGTGGAACCATCGTGGCTTTGGATTTGTGTTTCCGAGGACAACGATTGTAAGCATTCACTCTCAAAGACCCAATCAATGTTGATAATTACCGCGGAGACTCACGGTCAATTTTCAACTTATCTCTGTAATCGCAAAATCCACAACGAAAAGTCATAAACACTTAAAAAGAAAAGAAATATGCCCAACACTGGCTGAACTCACACGTATGATCGCAGCTCTGTAAATTTTCAGACTGGAAGAAAAGCATCAACAAGCTACGTTTGACGTCACATACAAGGTTGACGTGTTATCTCGAGCTACTGTGACGATGCTTTGTGGCCCAGAGTTGGATTCTAAAAATTCGTCTCCCTGTGGGTTATTGTGCATTTTGTTGCACAACCAAAATGATGACAAAAACGATGTTTGGTGGCTTGTCGTCAGACCAGCATTTTGTTGTTGGTCCTCGGGGAGCATATCGCCTTTTGTCTCATATTTATCAACCGCGGCCTTCGGCCTTGGTCGATAAAGATGAAACAAAAGACGATATGGTCCCCTTGGACCAACAAAAAAGCTGGTCTGTCAACAAGCCACCAAACATCTTATAATGTTTGTTTAGGGTAATATAATCAAAAAAGATAGGGTCGGTCGGCTTTCTTTTCTCCTTTGTTTTCTTTCTTAAATTTGGTCGATTTTAAAGGAGGTTACTTTCCTTAAGTCTCAGTATGTTGGCAAAATGTGCCAAAAGTTGGTGTTTTTGAGAAATGAAAACAAGTCGCGTAAGGCGAAATTACTACATTTAGTCAAGCTGTGGAACTCACAGAATGAAACTGAACGCACTGCATTTTTTCACAATGACCGTAGTCCGCCGCTTGTGCATAACGGAGTGAAACTGACGAGCCTGTTCAGCGCGGTAGTGGTTTCGCTGTGCTGCATAGCACGCTTTTCTGTACCTCTCTTCGTTTTAACTTTCTGAGCGTGTTTTTAATCCAAACATATCATATCTATATGTTTTTGGAATCAGGAACCGACAAGGAATAAGATGAAATTGTTTTTAAATCGATTTCGGAAATTTAATTTTGATCATAATGTTTATATTTTTAATTTTCAGAGCTTGTTTTTAATCCAAATATAACATATTTATATGTTTTTGGAATCAGGAAATTATGTAGAATAAGATGAACGTAAATTTGGATCGTTTTATATAAAAAAAATTATTACAATTTTCAGATTTTTAATGACCAAAGTCATTAATTAATTGTTAAGCCACCAAGCTGAAATGCAATACCGAAGTCCGGCCTTCGTCGAAGATTGCTTTACAAAAATTTCAATCAATTTGATTGAAAAATGAGGGTGTGACAGTGCCGCCTCAACTTTTACAAAAAGCCGGATATGACGTCATCAAAAGTATTTATCGAAAAAAAGAAAACAAGTCCGGGGATATCATTCCCAGGAACTCTCATGTCAAATTTCATAAAGATCGGTTCAGTAGTTTGGTCTGAATCGCTCTACACACACACACACACGCACATACAGACAGACACACACACACACAGACACACATACACCACGACCCTCGTCTCGATTCCCCCTCTATGTTAAAACATTTAGTCAAAACTTGACTAAATGTAAAAAAGTGTTAGGGTCAGCGGGAAAAAATAGGGTCGGTCGAGTTACCCTAAACCAACATATAGCTTTATTTTGCCTAATCTCGGGGACTTTAACTGTTTAAATGTAGATTTTAAATCCTTTTTAATTGCTGTTACTCATTCTTTGTTTTATTTCTTTATTTATTTGTAAAACTATCCTTTGCATATTGAGTTTTACATGTTAACCAAAGCTTTAGCCATTGTAAAGGGAATAATGTCGAACCTGCCCGTGCGACCACCTCCCGAAAGCGACCACCTGCTCACAATAACCACTTGAGGGATAACCCAACGCCGAAGACCGAGAAGCATTGCGGTCAGTCGTCTCGGTGAAGCATGCGAACGTATAGTACATGTACAAAATTTGCATCACTATTTCCTTTAATTCTGAGCACACGGCATATCTATTTATATTTTTGGATTCAGGAAAAAAAGTGGAATACAATTTAACGATTTTTAAACTGATCTGTGTGCGTGCGCGCGTGTCACAAGTGTGTGTGTGTGTGTGTGTGTGTGTGTGTGTGTGTGTGTGTGTGTGTGTGTGTGTGTGTGTGTGTGTGTGTGTGTGTGTGTGTGTGTGTGTGTGTTCGTATGTGTGTGTGAGCGTGCGGGCGTGCTGCGTCTGTTTCAGTGAGTGATTTCTCAGAAAGTCTTCATGTTTTTAGTGCAGTTGTGAACTTTCGTGAATTAAATTTACTTTATGTTTTAAACCGCCTGACACTGCAAGGCAATTTTCCTTGTTTTTATAAGGACATTACAATGTTTGGGTCTTTGAGTCTCGAATGCCATGGCGGTCTATTTAGCAATAGCAGAGCTTAAGATAGGCCTATCAATGAGCACTGTCTACATGTTTACCACACAAAACTTGCCCGCCCAAAAGGTGTTTATAAACTGAACAGGAAAATCGCGCATGATTCGAAAAAAAACAATGAAAAAAAGCGTTGGCGGGGCTGGAACTAGCGGCTTCAGGAACCGTGATGATAATTCGCTAACCACTGAGCTAAGGCGGATATCTGACAAGAGGGGACAAACTAGTATAGGGATGTTGGGCGCATAGTAAGAATCCGGGGCAGAGTTGGAATCTCGCGGGACTTCGTCACGCCTCAGTAGATTTCCAACAAAGCGCGTCATTTCCGGAAACGCACCGACTCATTCTAGAAATGGCCCTCCTTTCGACTAGCGATGCCAGTCTGATCGCCAGTCTGCCTCTCGCCCTTGACCATGATGGGTGACCACAGGGAAGAGGTGGACAGTTTTGTCGTGGAACTTACGCAGAAAATACAACCGTGCTCACGCAGAAGAAATATGACAACATTGTGCTGTTTCTAAAAACAAAACGTACGGACCACATTGAAGATGGGAAGTCTTCGAAGTTCAAGTGGTGGGTGCGTGAAAAGAAGTTTCAGCTCGTGAACTTTCCAGGATTGGACTTAAACGACGTTCTCTGCATACCCAGCAAACACTGAAGAGGTAAGTTCGTAGTTATGAAACGTGACTGAAAGTATTTCGCTATGTTGTTTTATTTATTTTTTCGCATGTTTATTTTTGTACATTTAATGAGTTATGGTTATCTCAACTGTTCTTGATTCCATGGCTGTCAGTGTCACTGTCAGCCAAATTTCTGTTGACATTGAGACTGAAAGTATCAGATGACATGTTCTATGGTCCATCCAGTGAATAAAACTCAGTTTCAAAGTTCTATGCAACCATGTGTGATCAATGATAATTCAATGTGTAACAGGTTTCCTAAACAATCGTCCATGTAATACGAGCTGTGTGCCTGCCATTAGAGTCATGCATTTTCAGTCCTTTAAAGTTTAAATGATTCGTATCATTCTCTGTACTTTTTTCTGTAATACTCTAGTTATAATAACACAGACATGCAACAAAAACATATCCATGTCAAACATTTTGGTTTCCATGTCAACAACCAGTCAGAAATCAAGTTAAAACCTTAAACACAGGCCGAAAAATAAGTTATTACCTTTTGTTGTTCATAACTTTACTGTTACACCGTGACATAGTTACAATTTAATTGAATATTCTTTAACTTTAAGTGCTCAGCTATCATTGTAATAAAAGATGAAGGTGTTCATAACTTTACACTAATCTTGCTTAAAATTAATCTGAACAATGACAACTCATGGCTTAAAATTTATTCAGTTACTTCAGACAGAAGCTAATTAGGTTCATTAATATATATTTATATAACTAGTTTCAATATTTGCCCCCAAACTTCCTTGTTCCTTTGATTCCTACAACATTGGTCTTGCTTAGATTTAATTCATTCATTTTGTACTGTTCATGCAGATTAATCGTAACACTTAACAAGTGTCATCTGTCAGTTGTAGAACTTGTACCCTCTCTTAATTCCAGTAGAAAGCACTATAGTTACAACAGCATATATATAATATGATAAAGAAATATCATTTTGCGCTCTGAATTCTCAGTATTTCTCAGTTAATTATGTAAGTGTCCACTTGATCTGTTGTTTGTTGTTTGTTGTTGTTGTTGTTGTTGTTGTTGTTGTTGTTGTTGTTGTTGTTAATATATCCAGACCTCAATGAGTTGTTTTGCTATGATTGTTGCTTACTTATGTGCAGAATGCTGAGTCGCTTCTGGCAAACATTCCAGTGGCTGTGATGCGACAATGTCACTGCCAGATGTTCAGAAAATACAGTCATCAGAGGCTTCTGCAACATGGACGTCCTCGAGAAAAAAACATGTGCGGCATGCCATTTTGCTCAAAACCGGATTTGGCAGACTGGGTGCAGAGTGAGAAATGTCACTCCTGGTGCCACTTTGACTGTGCTGGGGTGGAGATGACGAGAGCTGAGGTCTCGGCAGAAGATGTACATTTTGTGTGTGTTGTGTGCAAGGACTGATGAGGAAGTGTTGATTTATGTCTTCTACCTTCCACCTGCATGGGGTTTTTTCCTTCTCAATTTGTTCATTAGTGCTGTATGATGTTCACTCACAGACTTTTCTCTGCACATATTCAGGGGGTGTCCAGAACGTATACTGTTCAAAAAAAGAAACGCATAGTTGCTACTTGCCAAATTTGTTTTATTTTTCGAAAAAATTAACAGAAAATCCAATATTTAGATTATTTGTTTGAAATTTGGTATGGACACAGTTGAATGCACACACAGTTCATTTGCATCTTCAAATCAATCAGTCAATCAATACGATTGGGTGCCGAGGCTGTCAAGTCAGTAGGGGGTGTGACTGCCTTGAGCAGCAACAACTGCCCGGCACCTTCTGGGCATGGACTGGATCAGATGCCGGATATCTTGCTGTGGGATGGTGTCCCACTCCTCCTGAAGTGCCTGCAATAGATCGCGGTGATTTGCTGGCGCTTCTTCTCGCCTGCGCACACGTCTGTCCAATTCATCCCAGAGGTGTTCTATTGGGTTCATGTCTGGCGACATGGATGGCCAGGGAAGCACCTGGACATGGTGGTCGGTGAGGAACTGGGTGGTGAGTCGTGCTGTGTGCGGGCGAGCGTTGTCCTGCTGGAATATGGCATCCTGGTCAGCCAGAAGAGGAAGGGCGTGTGGGCGCAGAATTTCCTCCACGTATCGCTGGGCAGTTATGCGCCCTTGGACGTGCACCAGGGTGCTCCTTCCAGCGGTATTGATCGCCCCCCACACCATGACGCCTCCACCACCATGAACGGGTGCCTCATCCACACAGTTGGGCGCGTAACGTTCGTTTACTCTCCGGTAGACCCTCCTCCGACCATCATGTCGCTGGAGCAGGAAGTAGGACTCGTCGCTGAACCACACGTGTCTCCAGTAATTCCGGACGGTCCAGCGAAGGTGCTGGTTGCCCCACTGCACTCGGTTCTGGCGATGGCGGCGGGTGAGGACAGCTCCTCTGTGAGGTCTGCGAGCTCTCAAACCAGCTTCATGCAGGCGGTTCCGCACGGTCTGGTCCGATAATCGGTGTGGCCCGGGGAGAGCCTGGACAGAAGATGAGGCCGACAGGAAACGATTCCGGAGGTGGCGGAGCCGTATGAAGCGGTCGTGAGCAGCAGTTGTCGCCCTTGGTCTTCCCGCTCGTGGCAAGTCAGCAACGGAGCCAGTGGCTTGAAACCTGACCCACAGTCTACTGATGGTGCTCTGGGACACGTGGAAGTGCCTGGCGATTGCACTTTGACTTTGGCCTGATTGTAAACGACCCAATGCAATTTGGCGGTCTTCTCTGCTCAATCGGGCCATCTTTCGTCGCTGAATTGTCGTCTGATTTCTTTGTGGCGAACAATCCGCTTTTATGGGTTTTGGAAGACATGTTGAGAGCTCAATATTCCCCGAGTTTCACGAGATTACACTGAAGCATGACGAGTGGTCATGCCAAATGAGCAATTTTGACATTGTAGCCACTGATAACGCATGCGTCACGTGCAGAGCTCACTTGTGGCAATGGACGAAAGGTCGACGACCAGATAAACATTTTCTGCAGTTTGGTGGATATCCTTGTAGCCATATAACTAAATTAACCATATATTACAAGCTATGCGTTTCTTTTTTTGAACAGTATATGCTGTTTTTATATGTTATACTCTTACTTTCTCCCAAGCGCAAGACAAATTCTTCTGTGAAAATTGAAGCCAATAAAATTTGAGTTGAGTTGAGTTGAGTTGAGTGTATGTGTTTTCAAAAATCATGTTGTTGTTCTTTCCAAATCGTCTCTTATTGACTCACCTGAGTAATTGGCGAGTCTAAGAATTCATATACATGTGTCAATCCATATATCCGGCCAAAAAACTTAACATTTGAGGTTAGCTTGGTTGTTTTTCAAGCTAGACCTCTGAAAAATTTAGGGTTCGATGATCTTACAAAGTCCTTTGTACTGGAAACTTGCATTCTCCCAGTAAGGTAATATATTGTACTACGTTGCAAGCCCCTGGAGCAAATGTTTGATTTGTGCTTTTGTGAACAAGAAACAATTGACAAGTGGCTCTATCCCATCTCCCCCCTTCCCCCGTCGCGATATAACCTTCGTGGTTGACAACAACATAAAACACCAAATAAAGAAAGATCTTACAAAGTGACCTCAGTTTGGTTGACCCTCTTCAAATTTTGGCGTCACAGCGGGGTCATGTTCGTTTCATTGGAATTGGATTAAAACTTGTGCGTTGAAGCTATATCAGATGTTTTTGAAGCTACAGGTTTGAAACCTTGTAGTTGTATACTTCTAGTGTTTGATAATCTCCAGACTTGACCTAAGTTTGATTGACCCTTGTCAAGTTTTGGGGTCACAGGGGGCCAGTCATGTTTGTTTCATAAAACTTAACGTTGAAGTTATCTCAGATGTTATTGAATCTTAAGCTTTGTAACTATGAAAACTTCAAGGGTAGTTGTAGTTGATAGCCAACATGAATCTAGTTTGAGATACCCCTGTCACATTTTGGGGTCACTGCGTTGTGTCATTATTGCATTGCACAACTTTGTTACATTTTCCATATGTTTAAATCAACATATTCAGGGGGTGTCCAGAACGTATGTGTGTATGTGTTTTCAAAAATCATGTTGTTGTTGTTTCATAGTGGCACTGGGTTTCTTGTGCAAAGTTTAAACGGATGTGTTTTGTAATTTTTTTAGTCGTGCTGTACAGTTTGACGCCAGTTTACAAGTAGTGCGTCTGCTGAGCATCAAGATGTGATTAATGTATTTTTGCTGTCTGTCATGGATTCTTGTGCAAAGTTTAAACAGAGGCATTTTATGATTTTTAAATTGTGCTGTACAGTTTGACGTCAGTTTTCAAGTAGTGCTTTTGCTGTGTGATTATTTTGATGTGATTAATTTATTTGTGCCGTCTGTTTATTTTTGTGTGTGGGTGTGCCAAGTTTTTACAGAGGTGTTCTCCTGTGAATGTGAGTTTTAAGTAGTGCTGTACAGTTTGACCCCAGTTCACAAGTAGTGCTTCTGCTGAGCATCAAGATGTGATTCATTTATTTTTGCTGTCTGTCTTATGGTTTCTTGTGCAAAGTTTAAACGGATGTATTTTGTAATTTTTAAGGTTTTTTTGTGCCGTCTGTTTATTTTTGTGTGTGGGTGTGCCAAGTTTTTACAGAGGTGTTCTCCTGTGAATGTGAGTTTTAAGTAGTGCTGTACAGTTAGACCCCAGTTCACAAGTAGTGCTTCTGCTGATCATTACGAAGATGTGATTCATTTGTTATGTGTATCTCTTAATTGTGTGTGTGTGTGTTAAACAGACATGTTCTACTGTGGCATTTAGATGTGCTGTACAGTTTGATTGCAGTTTACAAGTAGTGCTTCTGCTGTGAGATCATTGTGATGTGATTAATTTATTAGTGCTGTCTATTTGTTGGGTCAGTGTGCCAATTTCAAAGTGTGTCTTCTGTGACATTATAGTGCTGAACAGTTTGACCCCAATTTTCTAGTTGCTTCTGCTTTGTGATCATAATGATGTCACTAATTTTTTTTCTTGTAATTTTCTTGAAGTATAGTTTTTTGTGTGTTTGACTGTCAAGTTCAAACAAGTATCTTCTGTAACTTTTGAGATTTGCGTTACCGTTTGACCCCAGTTACCAAGGTTTGCCTCTGCTGTGTGATAATTGTGGTGTTATAAGTTACGTTTTGCAGTCTTTTGTGATTTCTTTGCCATCGATCCATTTTCATGCAAACAGCACAAACTAAGCAGTAACGTACTTTGTTTTAATCAATAAGGCAACTGAGGCTGTATCCTGAATAATGTCATTATTGTGGGTATGAAAGCTTTGTGCACCGTAAAATATTTTTTTACCCTTGAACATTTCTTCTGAATTCCATCTTCTAATTTTTGTATCTCTGTATTTGTGAACAACAAACTTGCCTAATGATGTTTGCCTTTCCATTTTGTGTGTATAAAACTAAATGAAATGGTGTGTGTGTGTTCATTGGTGCTCATACATTTTATGTGTTTTTTTTTGTGGGAGAATTAAAGTTTTGATTTGCATCACTGATTTCTTTGTGTTGGTGTTCCTGTGAGACTGTGGGGTCAAAGACAAGCATTTGACCTAGGGTGTGAGTGTGTGTGTGCATTGCTCCTCAAGCATCATGATGTATGAATTGTCTTTTCTTGTCTCAATATAATGACATATATAATTTCATGCGGCTTTCCTACTAAGACAGAGAAGTGATTCAGAGTGAATCAAATGAAACATAATGCATGTGGGACGAACAAAAAAAATCTATATAATTGTAATCATGTGAGGTGTTAAAAACGTGCATAAATCCCTTCAATTAACAAGATGTTATGGTTTGAGTACCTGAACCAACCTTGTTATTTTTTCCGTTTTAAAGCCAGGCGAGGCTTCTTAATCCTCACCTTAAATGCTAAAATTCGTTTTTGGCTGCATGCTGCCCCTGCAATCCGCCAAGGCCTAGGCGGCCCTTGGACCCCGGCAGTAAAAACAAGTCGCGTAAGGCGAAAATACAATATTTAGTCAAGTAGCTGTCGAACTCACAGAATGAAACTGAACGCAATGCCATTTTCAGCAAGACCGTATACTCGTAGCATCGTCAGTCCACCGCTCATGGCAAAGGCAGTGAAATTGACAAGAAGAGCGGGGTAGTACAGTCTACTTCGTTTATAACGTCGCCGGATATAACGTCACCCCGTTATATCGTCACCCAAACGCCGGTCCCGGCTCAATTCCTTCTTTCCAAGACTATTTTAACCTCGGATATAACGTCACCGGATATAACGTCACCCAGTTATAACGTCACTCATCCATGTCGGTTATAACGTCATATCAATCCCCAAGTCCTACAACCTCACGCCGGATATGCCCCTCACTCTCTCTACCCTACGATGTTTCGTTAACACGACCTTGTGACACCAAGCTTCATCAATTTGTTTTCCCATTAGACAATGGCAACATTGTATCAACATGACACCTGTCACAACAAGCCATGCAACTCTCTCTCTCTCTCTCTCTCTCTCTCTCTCTCTCTCTCTCTCTCTCTCTCTCTCTCTCTCTCTCTCTCTCTCTCTCTCTCTCTCTCTCTTGTACAGACCATGGATTCTTTTAAAGGATTTTTTTCCACTCTTTATTTTATTCTCCGGTCAAACCAATTAGCAATCGGTACGTCTGACCGAGCACCCATATTTTTATCGGTATTGGCGAATCTCAATCGGTAAAATACCGGAAATTACCGGTAATCCTGCAAACTTCTCCTCCCTCTTCGTTTACGGAACCAGCTCTGGTTTTCCCCGCAGTCTCTGCCCTATCGCAAGTACATTTTACGGATGTGACATGACGGTTTGGAAAAATGGCGACTGCTGCTAAGGATGCTGCGAAGAGAAAGTCTCTTTCATTGAAAGAAAAAATTGACATCATCAAAAAGGCTGAGGATAATCCTGCCTTGTCCACGACATCTATAGGTGGATCTTTTGGCATCGCCCGGACGACAGTGGGATCCGTTCTCAAGAACAAAGAGAAGTACAAGCAGTTGTTTTTCCAGAGTGAAACTGATGTTTCCAAGAAGCGTGTTCGCTCAGCGAAGTTAGAGGTAAGCCACAAATTGTTGCTTGCAATCTGATGGTGGTGGGGGCGGGAGAGAGGGGGGAGGTTGATGATTGCGGTGTCATGAACTAAAATCTATCT
Organism: Littorina saxatilis; assembly: GCF_037325665.1. NCBI lineage: Eukaryota > Metazoa > Mollusca > Gastropoda > Littorinimorpha > Littorinidae > Littorina > Littorina saxatilis. The sequence continues at coordinate 54,022,654 of NC_090251.1, forward strand.
CAGTCCGACCACTTCATGCCATGTTCTGATTGTAAGTCTAAGAACGCGCTGCCAGCTCCATTGTTAGTTTTACACTGATCGGAGTCTATGGGGATGGGTGGGGTGTGGGTTTCACGCAGTTTTTTTTAAATTTTTAAATGATTGCTTTGCATTTCATGTAACTACATGTACTGTATCAGGTATGCGTACACGATAGACCTATACGCTACCTATTGCATGTACTTTCGAAACTTAGCCTAGTCGAGAGGATGAGAACAGACTACGACGTTTGTTTGTTTTTTGGTCCGTAGTATACTGACTACAACGGCCCACGACGAGGAGGCTGAGCTTCACTTTCAACTGGTCGTTGTCGACAGGCTGAGTAGGTCACTCGGGGTAAATTGCAAAGGTAAACACTAAGTGCAATGAACCGACAAATTGAGAAAAGTGATACTGCACTATTATGACTCTACTTGGAAAGCCATGGACGTTATATCAAGTGACGTCATAATGATATTAATAATACAGTAGTAGTCTAACGAGTATAGCGTCCCGCTCACTAGATGTGGTGGAGACGGTGGATGGGGGAAAGGGGGCAACTATGAACCCAAACTTGTTACTACTACCAGAACGATTGTGCGTAAAGGTGGGCAAGCCACTTCGCTGTTGACGAGAAACGTCTTCGTTAATGATAATAATATAAGTCAAATAGACAGTAAATACGTATAAGGACCCATGAAGTTCTCGTCATTTTTATTTCTTCGGACATCAAGGACAGGTCAAGATCTAGCAGAATATGAATGAACGACAGCCATGTGTGTGTGTCAGTGTGTGTGTGTGTATGTGTGTGTGTGTGTGTGTGTGTGTGTGTGTGTGTGTGTGTGTGTGTGTGTGTCCTTAAAGCTAATAACTTTCCATTTCTGCACAGTTTTATTAAAACAGTCAGTACTTTAGATGAACTCCGGATATAACATCACCCTCGCGTAAAAGTGACGTTATAACCGATAAACCGGATACAGCGTCACCGCGTATAACGTCGCTCAAAAACACGCCCCGAGGGGCGACGTAATATCCGGAGTCGACTGTAGTTGCGCTAAGAAGGATAGCACGCTTTTCTGTGCCTCTCTTTGTTTTAACTTTCTGAGCGTGTTTTTAATCCAAACATATCATATCTATATGTTTTTGGAATCAGGAACCGACAAGGAATAAGATGAAAGTGTTTTTAAATTGATTTCGACAATTTAATTTTGATAATAATTTTTATATATTTAATTTTTAGAGCTTGTTTTTAATCCGAATATAACATATTTATATGTTTTTGGAATCAGCAAATGATGGAAAATAAGATAAACGTAAATTTGGATCGTTTTATAAATTTTTTATTGTTTTTACAATTTTCCGATTTTTAATGACCAAAGTCATTAATTAATTTTTAAGCCACCAAGCTGAAATGCAATACCGAAGTCCGGGCTTCGTCGAAGATTACTTGACCAAAATTTCAACCAATTTGGTTGAAAAATGAGGGCGTGACAATGCCGCCTCAACTTTCACGAAAAGCCGGATATGACGTCATCAAAGACATTTATCAAAAAAATGAAAAAAACGTTCGGGGATTTCATACCCAGGAACTCTCATGCCAAATTTCATAAAGATCGGTCCAGTAGTTTAGTCTGAATCGCTCTACACACACACACACACACACACACACACAGACACACACACGCACATACACCACGACCCTCGTTTCGATTCCCCCTCGATGTTAAAATATTTAGTCAAAACTTGACTAAATATAAAAAGTTCAGTCGCAGGCAAAATTCAGACTCCCACCCATGTAGTGTAGAGCCATTAATCACAGTCATAAGTTTGTTTTCATATTCTGTTTATAAATTCAGTTCATTGATCTCTGTTTTGGTCTTCGCTTTGTTGCTTTGGTTGAAAAAAGTGACCTTCTCTCCTTCTGAGAAAGCTACCTCTCTTGTGTGGTGTGTGAATTTAATTAAACAAATCATGAAATGTATGCATTGGCAGCTAGTGCTTCCTTCCCTTTGTTTATCAAAGACCAAAAGGCATTATTCAAAGAAAAGTCATACTCAACTTATATGATGCAATCAAGCACACAAAATGTAGCACATATAACATAGCACAGTTGTTCCAAAGAAATATAAGAGCATCCCTTGTACCCCCCAAAAAACCAAAAAAACACACACACACCTTGCTTAGCATCATAATGATTGGGATAGGCAGACACTATGTACATTGAAACTGGATGTGTATTCAAATATACCATATTACACTGTACCAGGTTTTTCACATATGCACACAAGCACACATTTAGTGCTAATTTTTGCATTAACTGACTTTAATCCTTTCAAATTCTTACACCCTCTGTATGAAAATTATGGTACCTCCTGTTGATCTTGTGCCACCAGGACAAGTTGTTCACAACCATTACTTAAACTGTTTCTAATGATGAAAAAAGTGTTGAACACAAAAATATGTCATTTTGTTCTCAGTATTTACACATTCTCAAGCAAGTAATAAAAAATTGTTCTGCGCTTCTGCCCATATATATAGCTGTTGAATATAATCTTTCTCTCATAGAACACACTTGGGACATATACATACATGCATCTTCAATTTCTGTGACACTGGGTGTTCCCAATGACACAAGAATGGCCGGTCACAATGAGTTAACAGTCAATAATGTTAACAATAAACCTGTTAAGATGCAGGCGGCATATCATAATGAATTTGATACTGAATGCTGTTGGTGGCTTTTGTATTGACAATAAAATATAAAGAACGCAAAAGTTTACGGAATACACAGAAATTATCAAGCGAGTTTGTTAATGGATTTTACTTTACAATAATATAACATACTTACTTTTAGATAAAAGAAAAGAATTAAGTGCAAATACAATTTCCACTCAGAAGTTACATTTTTGTGCAAACTGACCCAAACTAAATGTTAACTGGTCCCTTGACTCCTACTTACAGTTACCAAATACCTACCCTGAACCCAACTATATACATGCATAGATGTTTGGCATGATGATGATGGTGTGCTTGGGGTGTGTGTGTGTGCGGGTGTGTGTGGAGGGGGGGATGCATAAATAATTATAGCCACACACATACCCAAACCAACTATACTGTTTCAACTTTAACACAGTACATTGAAGAAGAAGACAATCAAGCAACAATTAAGTTACGCATGAGTGTTGTCAACGTTACTTAAATTGTAAGAGTAAACTTCACTAGCACCAGTTAAAATGGCAAACTGAAGCGCTCGATCGTTTGTTCAGAACGACGTCAAAAAGATCTCAGCCTGAAGTCAGTGCCATTTTTCTAAGGTTCGTAAGTAAGAAAAATAGCAGTTGGTATGATTTTGTCTAATGCATCTGTTTTATTACAACCAACTATTGATATTTTAAACATACGCTGATCATTGTAGTCCATCAATTATCATTTAATAATCGCATTCTAAGAAAGAGCAAAATTCTCACTCTGCGCGCGGTTCATTTCCAGAATCGCGTAGCGCGAAGTTGGAATTCCAACAATGGCGGCCATAGTTGGAATTCCAACAAAGCGCAGGTCATTTCCGGAAAAGCGCCGCTGACTAGATGGGACGCAACAGGAATGTCTACTTTGTGAGATGCAAAACACGCTGTAACTATCTAAACCTGTGCAGCGCGACTGAAAGGGCCAGTGGCTGTGACTGTGTCGTTCTCCTTATCGTGTGATCCTCGCGTCCCTCGCTGTTCGTGTGACATGATGTTACGGTGTATTTCAGCAGCTCGCCGATCAGCTCAGCAGGCCGTTTCGCAATGCAAAACCTCCCGGAACGTTTTACCGCCGCCCCTATGAAACCCTTCGCCGACGGAGGGCGCTGTGAACGCTTGCGCGACGCCTCAGAGGTTATAGTACTTGGCGAGACAATAATGGCGGCCATAGTGTTTTCGTTTCATTTTGACGACGAAACTTTCTTTAATATGACGGTTCTAGCGCATCAATTACACCAATTAAGAAATGATGAAAAAGTATTATTACTCTAGATCATTTTGAAGTAAACTATGACTGAAAATGTTTCCCATGACGATCGTATTCTACGACTTTGTCATCAAACATTTCTTCGCTTGTAATCAATGCCTGTTTCGTCGGTAAAACTCGATCGCATCGCTCATTGGCTGACATTCGTCCGCCATCTTGAATCCGCCTACACAAAAGCATGTCGTGTCCCAAACATAGAAAGCGACTTCGGAGGGCCGGCGCTCTTACAAAGAAACGCAGGGCTGGTTATACGATAAAGATGGACTGAGGCTGATATGTCATAATAATTAGCCAATCACAGCCTGGCCGAGGCTGACGTCCTCCTCGTAGTTGCAAGTGTTTTACAGGTTTATGTCGGCGATGTGACAAGGTTTCGTCGGAGGAAAGTTTCAATTGTGACGAGTTGTGCCAGTAAACGTGTGCGGCCACTGTACCTTGAGGAGTGAACTGTAAGTTTGTTCAGTTGTTCTTCTTCTTCTTCTTCTTCTTCTTCTTCTTCCATTTAACGCCCAGGGTCAACATTCTGACTATTAGTGGCGCATTGAGACTTAATGCCGTGTGAGATGGAATTTTTTTTTAAAACTTTATTCCAAGTCCCACGGGTATGTGATGGACATTTTTATCTATGCCTATACAATTTTGCCAGGAAAGACCCTTTTGTCAATCGTGGGATCTTTAACGTGCACACCCCAATGTAGTGTACACGAAGGGACCTCGGTTTTTCGTCTCATCCGAAAGACTAGCACTTGAACCCACCACCTAGGTTAGGAAAGGGGGGAGAAAATTGCGGCCTGACCCAGGCCTGAACACGCAACCTCTCGCTTCCGAGCGCAAGTGCGTTACCACTCGGCCACCCAGTCCTTCTGTTGTATTTTGCTGGGTTTGATCAAGTCTATGATGTGTTGTGAGCGTATGATTTATACGATGGTGTGTACGTATATATACGTGTGTTTGCCATTTGATCGTCAGAAGTGACGTCATAGCGTCGGTTCGTTGTTGCCCCACCGTAATGCTAGTTTCCCGCTAACAGAAGGTTCTTTGTTTCGTATTCGCGTTCTAGACACACCGAACAGGTCATGCAAACGAGGAATTAAGGTTAACCTTACACAGATTAAGGTTAAATTTAATTATTTAGGGGGATGCCGTCAAAAGCCAAATAAATGTCTTTGTTTGCGAGTTCCACCAATGAAAACATACACCTAAATACTCAAGGTTAACCATAAATAATTAAGATTAACCTTAATTCGCTTTGACCCGAACGGCGAGCTGATTTAGGTGCATCTAAAATTCTTTTCTTCGTAGCCAATAAGATATATCGCGTCTCAAACATACTCACGTTATTCGGCCGTTTTCAGTTAGCGACTGTATCGAACTATCACAACTGAATCGTTGTTAAGTTTCATTTGCAAGCCAGCATACATGATTATGCTGGCTTGCCGAGACCCCCCATCCCTACCCATACGACGCAACACGGAATACATCCAGCCACGGTCAGTTTTATGACACCACCAACTGAGGTTGCAACCATGAACCAACAAAGGAACTGCCTTAGGCTAGAAGCCTCGGCCCTAGAGCGCGAGAGAAAGGGAGAATGTACGTTCTGGCTCACCGATTCCGACAGACCCTAAATATTAACGCAAAATAGGCTTCTGGACTAAACTTTTACTAAAATGAAACATGCGACAAAATCAGAAAAATACTGCATAAATCCATACAAAAAAAATACAGTAAAGTAAGGTTGTTTTGAACCAATGCCGGGTCTGTCGGAATCAGTAACCCAGAACGTACATTCTCCCTTTCTCTGATACAACATTCTTAAGCTCAATACGCTCTCTCATTTACAAACTTTACTTCATATGTTCTTTCACTGTTAGAATTATATCTGATACATGCAATGTGACTGTCTAAACGAATAGTTAACTCTTTACAAGTGATTCTATTTTTACTTTTTCTTCCCGTCCTATTTGAATCCCCTTTTTTAAAAACTGCTTTTTCAGATCTTCTATATCGAGTGGCTTGTTATATTCAGCTCGTGTTTTTGTTTGAATACTTGCTTTCTTACTTTTGTAGTCATCAAAGTCTGTTTGTATCTGTTTGAATTCTTCGTCAGAAACTTTTGAATCTTCAAGTGCTTTACTGATAGACAGTTTTAGGCTAGACAATTTTGATGATGCAAGAGTGGAAATGGATTCGTGTTTTTCAAGCTTTTTCACAATTTTTTTCATTATAGCTGATGCTATAAATGATAAACCACCAACTGCTGCTGCGACACCACCTAGGATTAGAGAAACTGGAGTCCCTACTCCGGTAGCTAACAGAATTGTTCCCGTTACACCTGCAGCTGATGCAAGGATAGTAGAACCAGTGCTGGCATTAGAAAGGCTGTTGTAAGTTGTTGAGTACTTACGTCTAGCGCGAGAATATTTTTCTAATTCATCTTCTAGTTGTTTTTGTATATTACTAATGTGTGCCAGTCTGAATTGTTGACTTTCTGCTGCACTTTCATCAATATTAGGATAAAGCTTCACACTGCTAGTCATCTTTTTAATGCAAAATATAAAATATTTATCTTAATTCTCACTGGCCAGTGTTTCTGCTAAGCTTTGAAGCTGTTCATTGCTTAACACCTTATCTGTATAGTAGAAAGCAATCAAATCAAGATAAGTAAGATTAATACTTCTTATTTCTGTTAAATTATTTATATCTGCGTTAACAACAACATTTTGGTTTGACGTCTGTTTTTTTATTGTGTTAGAATCCTTTTGAACAGCAATAAATACTCTGACTTCTTCAACATTTAATGGTCTCCAGTTGAGATTTATTCCTCTCATTAGAACAGTGTTTGTGGTTTCTTCCCTTTTCCTGACAACTATATCAAATATCATAGTTGCATTCTGCCCTATTGGAAGCTTGGGTATAAAATCGACAATGGTGTCAGCGTCCTTTTCAACACTTTGTTTTCTGTGAATGAGATAGTTGTTCTTATGGAAAGGTTTAACTGCAACTTCTCCCCTGCTGTTAATCGCAGGAACAAGGCTAACAATTAGTGGTCCAGCATTGATTGACTTACGGAATGTGTCGTCTTTTCCAACAAGAGTGTATGGACTCACAAATTCAAACTTCATTTCCCAGTCAATCTTTTTCATAACAGGACTAAGTACCCATTTTTTATTCTGATGTTTCCACATGTAGAATGTGTCATCGACAATTGGATCAGGTACATTAACATCACGGATTTGACCTAGTTTGAGGAATCTTGGTTTCTTTTCATCGTCGATTTCCTTTCTCTTGTAATGACCAGTGTCTGTAAACTCGAATGCATACACTGCACCAACTTCAGCATTGCTCTCAAAGTCGATAGCGTCTGCTAAATCTTTCAACTCTATAGTTGAACATGCAACAGGATAAGCTATTGTAGGTCCACTCGACATTTTAATACTCAATATTTTATGGAACTATTTCCAATGTAATGTTAAACAAACAATCAACTGGTTGTCCACTTTGATTTTTCAGATCAATGTGTAGGAATTCATGACACCCTTCCTCCAAGTCCTTGAACTGAAGTGTCTTAAATGTTGGCACGTGCATTTTACAAAAAGAGGCATCACTCGGTGGAAGAATCCTAAGCAGATCAGAACGCTGATCATTAAACAGATTATAGGATGTGTTAAGCTCTCTCATGTGAACAAACAGTACACTGTTAACATCCATGTCAATGGGACGTGTTCCCTTGTATATTTTTGTAATTCCAAGCATATCAAGGAGTTTGGTTGGAAACTCAACGTTTACTTCTCTAGTTTTGGGCATAGTAAGAGTAGCAATGAGACTTGCATGATTTAAACTCGCTGTAATACCTACTGGAGCAAACAATTCTTTCTCTAAAGTGCAGAAGTCATAGTAACCATCTTCTACAGAATGTGTTTTACCATTAATTCTAACCCAGTTGTTAGCCTTTTTTTTACTGATATTATACCAAGTAACCTTGTACATAATTTCATGCAGTGCAACTTTCATTCCTCCATTTTGATTGTTGATAGGGTTTGCAAGTTTAACTGGCACACCAGTCTTCACATTTGTTAGTGTGATAAACATTTTTTATTCAACAACAAAAATGAGTCAGTATAAATTCAACAAAGACGTTAAATACAAAACTGGACCATATTACAATCCAAAGACTATTTCTTTCCATGAGTTGGACTTTGCTGTAACAGAAACAGAATCCATTCGCGTTAAAGTGCCTGACCCATTCCATTCTTACCTAAATCCCCCAATCAAAAATGATAGTGTTCCAAAGATGTGGAACTCTCACCCAATTCAGTTCTATCAGAATCAGTTAAACTTTGCAATATTCTGTGCAACCACAGGATGTGGAGTGTCCTATGCAGACCACATGAATAATTCAAACTTACTGACAAAGTGTGTGTACACATTTCACGTTTACTATCAGTGCAGGAGAATCTTGTCTGAACTTCAGGCACCAATGCCGCATGAAAAGAGCTGGAACCCATTCAACAATAGGATAAACATGAAAGTGTATGAGCGTCTCTGCAATGAATTCAATATAGATTTTAAGACCGACTTTAGGCAAAAGCAAGACAAAAACCATGGCATGGGAACACTATATTTATGGGGTGTCCACAGGAGGTATAATTTTGATTACTGGCCAGGTCATACATCTTTTTCTTCAAATGTGCAGGTACAGTTAGGATCAATAGAACAACAGCACCACAATGCATGGACTACTTTTATATTAGACACCGGCAAAGGTTTCACTGGATCAGGTGTTGAAAGGATCAATGAATCTATCCGAACATATGCGTGGTGCTTGCTAGGCTCGCAGGCACAGACACGATCAAACATAATGAGAACAAGCACAGGGTTTGGTGCACAGAAACAGTTGTTATCAAATTTAGAAGATGTCATAAACTCTGCAGTTGATCTGCCTTCCAGCATCAAAAGGTATCAAGACTCTCTCCGTTATGCAAGATCAAAAGTTGACTTTGCTGTTGGTAACGGCCTTTACATGTTACCTTCTGATCTCCAGCTGCAGATTGGAACAATAACAAATTATAACAATGAAATCATTATTGCTAGTGACACCCAGCCGCTTGGAAAGGGTGAAGAACTGAATTCAGAAATCAGAACGATGTTACAGCCATATCACAATGAACAGAAACAAAGCGTGACAAGTGAAGATCACGCTGCAGGTGAAGATCATTCTGTCACTAGTGATGATCAAGCTGTTAGTATTAGTGATGATCATGAATCGCAGAAGACTGCTCTAGTAATTGGTGGAGTGGGTGTAGGCTTACTTTTGCTTTATTCTCGTTAGCAGAACACCTGCAATTAAAACTATTAGAGTCCAGAGATGTTCAGCCATGAAACCAACAACTTTACCTGCAAAAGATAACAGCCAGCTAACAATTGAACCAATGATTCCTGGAAGTGCATCCAAAGCTTTTGCTGCTAGTTTCTTTAATAGTTCTGCAATGTGTTTGAGTTGTTTCTTTACCCATCCCGGATCAGATGGAGGTGAAGGTGAAGGTGGAGGTGGAGGTGTGACAGTGCCACCTGTGAGTGTTAACACTAATGTGCTTATTGCAAATCCTAACGCAGTTAGTATACTAGCTATTGTGATTCCCTGCTCTCTGAAAAGCGTTCTAATTCTTTCAGCAAGAGTTGTGTCTTCGTAAAGGATTCTTTGAATTGTACTTTTTATTCTGCTGACCTGTGTTCTCAGTTGTTCTCTATTATTACTTAGAACTTCTAACCTTATGGCTTTCTCCTCCTGCAAATCTTTTAAACGCTTAGAAATTCTGTTTTTTACTTCTTGTTCTAGGTTCAAATCATCAGCATCAGCAAGTTTTTGTTTCTCTTTGTTTATATCTTCATCCAGCTGACCTAGTTTTGACAGATTATTTGCTATTTCACCTCTGATGGTTTGTAGTGATTGATTAAGGGCTTCTATTTCTCTCATAGGTAATAGTTCATGTGGAGTCTTCAATGAAGTTTCCTCAGAAAAAGAAGTCTCTATCTCTTGTATAAGTTGATCAGCCTCATCTGCAAGTTTATTAAGATCTTGCAATGGAACAGATTCTATTTGAGTAGCAGTTGGTAGTCCTAGTTCTGCTTGTTGAAGTAAGGAAACAACATGGGAAGATGATGACCGTGTGCTAGGCACAATATCTAATTGCCTAAGTCGATTAGCAGTAAGTTTTTGTTTTAGTGAAACTTTTGATAGAAACTTAGCAGGATTAGATTTATATGTAAGTTGGACTTTTTCTCCTTTATCGCTAGTTGTATATAAATGATTTGCTTCCATTTTGAACTGGTTTGGATCTAAAACATCAGGTTCTTCTCCTAAACTTTTGTAGAAATCTCTAACTTTACCTTCCAGAAGTTCATGTCGTGCCACCTCATAATGCAGTGAATGATGGTAGGGAACCAAAGGGATTGCTTCGCTCATGTCGTCCGCTGGCTCAAATAAATCTTCAAATCCACCTTCTGCCATTTGTAACTTATTTTTTATTTTGAAAATAAAAAAAGATGGCACAATCGTTCGGTTCTGTTCTTGATCCTTACAGAAGGCTGAAAGAACCTCTCGGGGTAAAAGGAATAAGGCAAACAGTTATAGTTACAAATAATCCTTCTACTATTGATCAGAATGAAATACTTACTGTTAGGTTTCCTAATCTAGGTAAGAACGATGTTATTGTACCAGGCACTGTAAGACTATCATTCAAATTAGAATTAGAATCTGGCTCAGATGAAAATAGGACTTTGGCTTATAATGTAGGAAGAGCAATTGTGAGGAAGATTACTGTCAAACTGGAAGGGCGGGAAGTGATGTCATTGAATAATGCAGATGTTTTTTTAGTTTATGCAGATAATTGGTTGACTGACAATGAAAAGAAAAACAGAGTGTTTCAAGGGATTCAGTCAGACAATGGGATAAAAGTTAGAATAGGAGCCGGAGATAAAGCTGACAACAAAAAAGATAACGCTGTCAATGTTGCTTTTGGAAACAAATTTTGTATTCCACTTGACTTTGAACTCATAAATTCACATCCTCCCTTCTATCAAGGAGCATTGCGTGACAGGCTGTCATACGACCTGACTTTCAATAGTTATGATCGTGTTATGCTTTCACAAGACCCGGAAGCAAAGTATAAGGTGTCTGGAATTTCTTTAGAGTTTGATGTTGTAAACCATCCTGAACTGGCTAGACTTATAGAAAATCAGTACAGTTCTAAGCTGCCTATCTATTATGAAAGAGTGTTGAATCACAGTACACTTTCAAAAAGCCAGGCTGATCCAATCTGGAACATTAACTTGAATACACCAGCTAGGTCAATGAAGGGAATACTTATGTTGTTTGAGGAACCAAAAGATTCATATGAAAGGCAAATAGAAAAGTTTTACAATCCACTAATCAATAGAGTATATTGCACAATTGAAGGGCAGCCAAACCAAATATTTGCATCTGGCATGCTGCCATACCAACACTATGATGAAGCAAGAAAGTACTTTACTGGAGGAAGATTGAAAGACCCAACATCTGATCTTGTGGCTAAAGATCTACATTTACACGGTGTTGGCGTAGAAGATTTCTTGACAAATAAATATGCGTTATGGCTGGATCTCAGAACAACTGACGACAACAAACTGCATGGAAGTGGAAGGCGAATTGAAAACGGATCAGAAGGAATCACAATACAAATTGAAAAGGAAGTAGGGAGTAGTAGTAAATCAGTTAAGATCTACGTGTTTGTTGTGTCAGATGCGCAGTTAAACATCTCTGAAAGCAGATTACAGGATATTGTTTATTGAACGTGTTAAAATGAAGTATCTAGATTTTCTTCCAAAAGATCCACACTGTTCTTTGATTTGTGGGGCAACAGGTTGCGGCAAAACAAGATATGTTTTGGATTTATTACAGACTGTTTACATAAATCACTTTGAACACATAGTCATATTCTGTCCAACCATAAAGCATAACAGAACATACAAGGAGAGAAAATTCATATGGTCTGATCAAAATATATTTATTGTAAATCCTTCTGATCGTCTAAATGTTTGCTTGGAGCATTATTTCGATCTTTTTCAGAACACACCAACACTGTTTATTATTGATGACTGTGCAGCAGAACGTGACATTGTTAGAAAGAAAAGTGCACTAGCAAAGCTTGCATTCAGTGGACGACATGCATTAATATCAGTTTGGATATTAACACAAAAATACAATGCAGTTCTGAAAGACTTTAGAGAGCAACTCAAAACAATAACATTGTTCTATTCAAAGGACCGTGACAGTTTTGAAGAGTGCCTTCGAGAAAATGATGTCATTGAAAACAAACAGGAGAGAGAAAGAATAAAGAATAATCTGAAATCTTCTAAGCACTCGAAACTGGTTTTAAAAACTGATCAACCAGTTCAGTATGTATGTTTGTAGAAATCCTTGCTAAGTTCTTGTCAAGTTCTTACTCAAGTTCTTGTCAATTTCTTACTCAAGTTCTTGTCAAGTTCTTACTCAAGTTCTTGTCAAGTTCTTACCCAAGTTCTTACTCAAGTTCTTGTCAAGTTCTTACTAAGTTCTTACCCAAGTTCTTACTCAAGTTCTTGTTAAGTTCCTACCTAAGTTCTTACTCAAGTTCCTACCTAAGTTCTTGTTAAGTTCCTACCTAAGTTCTTACTCAAGTTTAATTACTAGATTTTAATTTTATTCTGCATCAAAATAAAATGAACTGTGATGAATTGCTGATGCAGACTGCTACAGATATTGAAATCTGTGACAGTAGGACTATACCTGATAAAAAAGAAAGATTGTATTCACTTGCTGTTTGTGGAAAAACAAAACACTACCTTGGGCAGCAGTTAACTGTGGAAGAAGTACAACATCTTTCCTCAGAAGATATAGAAAAGTATCATGGACGGTATGAATCAGTGCTTGGTTCTAAGATGGTTAGAAGTATTGGACAGACTGTTATAGGTTTGTACACAAAGATTTTTGGACATTTTACACCTCTCGACTCGGAGGAAGACTTAACACATGATCTAACTCATGACCCTGTTGTTTCCAAGTCCCTCGAATCTCTTGCCTGTGGCCTGTATTATCGATTTGGTGCTTTATTAGTACCATTTGTTGCTGGATTAATTACTTTCAAACACATTAATTTTCAGAATAAAAAAGATGACAGATCAGTTGAAGCAGACAGTGGAGCAGACGAAAATACCAGAAGTGAACACAGTGACAAAGAAACCTGGTAGAGTAGAAGCAGGAAAAAAACTAGCCGAATGGAACAGACAAAAAAAGTTAAATCAAAAGGCAAAGCAGAACATTATGTCTGAAGTTGAGCAGACACCAAACATTCCTGAAGTGACTAAGGTCACACAAACTGATCAAGAATTAAAATCTTCATTTCTATCATACAGAAAAGTAGCTGTAGCAGCTGTTGTTGGAGGAGGTGGATACTTGCTTTACAAACTTTGGCAAGGCAAATATAAAGTGTCAGAAACACCAAAATCAGAAACACCAAAATCAGAAACACCAAAACCAACAAACAAAGCAGTACAAACAATAAAAAAGCCCACAGTAGTACCTGCAGTGGATTCATTTCATATGGAATAATTTTAATATTTTAATTTTGATAACATAAAAATGAGTTCTGAAAAGACAATAGTTAATCTAGTTTATCACGCTGCAGTGATTGGAGGCTTGAGTGTAGGTTACACAATGCTGGGTAAAAGTCTCCTCAGAATGAAACCAGCCGACTTGGGAAAGTTAGACTTCGAAGACGGTGCTAAACTAATTGGTGTTGTGACAGCTTCCTTTGCAACAAAAGACTTCCTGGTGAAGCAAGGAATTATTCCAGAAAATATAAACATGTAAGACAATAAAATGGCTAGCTTGGTTATGATGGTGGGAGGTGCGATTGTAAATGCGCTTGCATTTTCTGGCAGCAACTATTTGTTTTCTAAACTGCAAAATGGTGAAGAGAGGGAAAGGCACAACAAAGCCATGGAACAACTGGCGAAAGCACAGGATGAATACGAGAAGAAACGAATTGCGCAGTTAGACTTTATGAATGATAAACTCAGGCAGCAAGGACATGCAAACAAAACCTTTGCCAATGTTGATGCAGCCATTCAAGAATACTATCTTGTAACTGGAAAGAAAATGAAGACAAGTGCTCCTCCAAAACTGGGTGACTTTTATCAGCCTTCAGAAGAGCAGAAGGTGGGCGAGATTGTTTTCATTGTTATTGGTATGGCTGTTGTTTACTTTATTGCGCGTGCTGTCAAATCTTAATATTCTGTCATTTAAAAAACCATGAGTGATGCTTTGTTATCTAAAATATATTATTCCCCAAAAGGATACTGGAAAGGAAGAACTGCTATTGACAAGCTCAGTGACGCAGCAGGTGTTTCTCAAGATACAGCAAAGAAATGGTTGTCAAAGCAGGCAGTTTGGCAGATCTATTTACCTGCACCAAGAAAAATTACACGACCACACTTTGTTAACATTAAACCGAATGACACTCATCAAATAGACCTGCTGTATTTACCGCATGACACAGTCAGAAGGAAGAAATATAAGTATGCACTGACTGTAGTTGATGTTGCAACAAGATACAAAGATGCTGAACCGTTGACAGAGAAAAGTGCTATAGCTACAGCTGTTGCCCTGCAAGAAATTTACAGACGTGGACCACTAAAGTATCCCAGAATGATTCAGTGCGATGATGGTAAGGAGTTTAAAGGAGCTGTCAACCAGCTTCTGTTAAAACATCATGTTACAGTGAAGAGAGGTATTCCAGGAAACCACAGGTCACAGGCTATTGTTGAGAGCTTTAACAAACAGTTGGCAGAAAAACTGTTTTCATATCAGTACCATCAGGAATTTTTGGACACAGAAAGTAAATTGCGTAACACTGAATGGGTCAAAAGATTACCATCAGTACTTAGAGCAATGAATCTGGAGGTATTTAAAGCTACAGGGTTAAGACCAGTTGATGCAATCAAACAGAAAACAATACCTGTTGCTCCAAAGTCAACAACACCAGTGGCATTACTACCTTTCAATCAGAAAGTCAGATATTTATATGCACCCGGTGAAGCTGAGGGTGACAGCAGGAAGCGTGCAACGGATCCAATCTGGAGTATTGACATTCATGAAATCAAGAGAGTAGTAGAGACAAATCCACCTATATATTACTTGAGAGAACCAGCACCGCAAAGAGCCTTTGTAAAAGAGGAATTACAATTAGTTCCACGTGGTACAAATGTTAAATGATTTTTTATTTCAGATTTTATAGTGTTAACAAAAATGGAAGCTCTGAGAAAGAATTCTAAGCAACTTCATTTTTTTAATTTATATTTTTATTTTGAGTTATAAAATCAAACTCACAGCGATGGAAGACTCTGTATTAGAATCTTTATCGACAGTATTTGACACCGTTGAATTACAAGTAACGGATCCTCAAAATGTGCAGTCCAGTGTGCAAGACGCCATTGAACAAATTCCAAACAATTTGTTGATTGAACCTCCAGTAAAAGTGCAGATAGTCAGTTTAATAAAATACAAAACAGTCAGTGATGAGGTGCTAGAAGTTCATGTTTCAACCAGACAACTAGCACTTAATTCTATGGCAGAATTGAATGGAAACTGGGCAGATGAAATGATGAAACGGTTTGAGCAAGCTGCAGAGGATGCAAAGATGAAAGGATCCGGATGGTCAGAAGGTGAAATTCTAAAAATAGAATTGAAGCTAAGTAAATTTGCCCCCATCAGAGGTAGAAGTTACATACCTTTACCTCCTGCTCTTGTCAAAAAACGTGCTGTGCTGAACATAAAGAATGATGATGACAAATGTTTTATGTGGTGTGTTCTGGCAAGACTGTACAGTGTAAAGAAAAATGCAGAAAGAGTGTCTAACTATCATGCATACAGAAATAAACTAAACTTTACTGGTATTGAATTTCCTGTCAGCATTACAAGCATTGACAAATTTGAACAGCAAAACAAACCCATCACCGTAAATGTTTACACGTGGGATGAGGAAGATGAACTGAAACCAGTCAGAATATCAAAGAACTCACCAACGATTGGTGATTGTGATACTAACCATGTTGACATGTTACTAATGACTGATGGTGTAAAATATCATTACACTTTGATTCGTACAATGAGTAGACTGATGGCGAGCACAAGCAATCACCATAGTAAACAAGACTTTTGTAGGCGATGTCTCTTGCGTATTCCATCAATTCATGCAGCACTTATACACAAGCAACATTGTAAGAGCGTTGATGATGCGGTCGTGAAGTTAACAACACCACCGCCAGACAGCAAAGTGTATTTTAAGAATGTATGCAAACTACAGAAAAGTCCTTATGTTGTTTATGCTGACTTTGAATCTATCATTGTGCCATATGAAGGACCTTTACCAAAAGACCTACCTAAAACAGTAACTCTAAGTAATCATCAAGTCTGTTCATATGCATTTATTGTTGTTAGTTCAGATGGTAAACATTCTAAACCGCAATTGTACAGAGGACCTAATGCAGCAAAGAACTTCTTACAGCAAATGAACCAAGTGCGAAATGACTGCTCCAAACAACTGAATCTTTCAGACATTGTTATGAAACCTGAAGACCAAGAACAGTTTAACTCTACCACACAGTGTTGGATATGCGAACAAAGTCTAACACCAAACACAGACAATCCAATAGTAAGAGATCATGATCATGTAAGTGGGCAGTTCCGAGGAGCAGCACACAGCAAATGTAATCTACAATTAAAGTTTGATCCTAAGACTTGGAAGCTTCCAATCTTCTTCCATAACTTGCGCGGTTATGATTCACATCTGATCATGCAGGCAGTAACTGATGAATACAAAGCAAGATGCATTGCGCAGTCTTCAGAAAAGTACATGGCCTTTACTCTGAATAGTTTATACTTCTACGATTCTGCTCAACATCTGATGGGAACACTTGAGTCTTTATCTTCATCACTAACTGCTTTCCCAATCACATGTAAGTACTTTGACAGTGACTTAGTTAGAAAGGGAGTCTATCCATATGAATACATGGATTCGTGGGAGAGGTTTGATGAAGATGAGTTACCGCCAAAGGATGCTTACTTCTCACGGCTGAAGGGTAAAGGTATAAGTGACGAAGACTATGAACACGCTAAGACTGCATGGAATAAATTAGGATGTAATACAATGGGTGATTATCATGATCAATATTTGTTGGCTGATGTTTGTTTACTTGCAGATATATTTGAGAATTACAGAAGAACATGTATGAAGCACTACAATCTAGATCCTTCACATTACATATCTGCACCAGGCATGAGCTGGGATGCATTTCTTAGATTTACAGGAGTAAAGATTGACTTGCTATCAGATCTACCTACACTTCAGATGATTGAAAATGGACTACGTGGAGGAATCAGTATGGCTTCACACAATTACTGCAAAGCCAACAACAAATACTTGGACGACTTTGATCCTATGAAACCTTCTAATTACATCATGTATCTAGATGCAAACAATTTGTATGGTTGGGCAATGTGTCAGACGCTTCCACTTCGGAACTTTAAGATCTATTCAGGACCATTTTCACAATGTGTTGTGCTGACAATATTAAAAGCAGGCCCAGACAGTCGAAAGGGATGGATACTAGAAGTTGACTTAGACTATCCACTATCACTTCATGATCTACATAATGATTATCCTTTAGCGGCTGAGAGGTTAAAAGTAAACCCAAGAGAACCTCCAAAGCTGGTGCCCAATCTGTTTCACAAAAAGAAGTATGTGTGTCACTACAGACTGTTACAGTTTTACATTAGACATGGATTAATTTTGAAGGCTGTTCATCGTATAATTTTATTTGATCAAGAACAGTTTATGAAACCTTACATCATGAAAAACACAGAACTGAGAACCAAAGCCGCTGATGCATCAGAGAAAGACTTTTTTAAACTGATGAACAACAGTTGCTTTGGTAAGACAATGGAAAACCCACACAAGAGAAAGGATGTTAGACTTGTTACAAGAGAAAATGAGGCCATCAAGCTGACATCCAAACCACAGTATCAAGACTTTAAATACTTTCATGAACAGCTGTATGGTATCTTAATGAAAAAACTTGTAGTCAAGCTTGACAAACCAGTATTCATAGGCTTTACTGTGCTAGAGTTGTCAAAACTGTTGATGCTTGAGTTTTTGTATGATTATTTGAAACCAAGATATCCCAAATCGAGAGTACTTTACACAGACACAGATTCATTCTTACTTGACATTCCAGCGGATGACATTTACAAAGATCTAGAAGCTGAAAGTCCTGCAGTAAAAGGAAAAGATTCTTTTTATGACACTTGCGACTACCCTAAAGAATCACCATTGCACTCAAATGTTAACAAGAAGGTTATTGGAAAGATGAAAGATGAAATGAATGGGAAGATAATTAAGGAGTATGTTGGATTGCGTGCAAAGATGTACAGTGTTGCAAGTGAGAAAGGGGTGGTTAAAAAAGCAAAGGGTGTAAGCAAACAGGTTGTAAAGTCGAGCATATCGCATGATAACTACAAGGAAGCACTGTTTCAGAAGCGAGTGTTTCACCATGACAACCCTAAGATCAGTTCCGCGCTTCATCAGATCAACACAACTATTGTAAACAAGAAATCTTTAGATGCTAATGACACAAAGCGCGTTTATTCATCACCAGAATATTCTTATGCAATTGGGCACTGGAGGACAAACGCGGCTCCAAATAGTCTGAGTGTGTAATAAGAATTTTTGTCAATCGGGAAAACCCGCTATGACAGCTTTGTTTTGACTGCAGCGGGGAAAAGGACGTTGCTTGTGAAAGGGGAGTGTTTGTGAAAGGGGAGTAGGCTTTGTTGAGTTTCAAAGCAGCCACCAAGTACACTTATCAAAAGCTTGAATCAAATAAACAAGTCAATTGAATAAGTTAACACTCGGCGGCCGCCCGAAGGCAGCCTAAAAAGTTTATAGTAGGGCGTTGAAGCAGGGTGAAGCAAAAACAATAACACAGCTGAAGCAGGGTGTTGAAGCAGGATGATTAAGAAGACAGCCAAAGCAGGGCAGGCGCAGCAAACCGTACATGCATGATCGTTACTATATTTAGAATCACGTCATTACTATTTTTGAAACCGTACATGCATGATCGTTACTATATTTAAACACTTGTCTAACAGTGCAGGTGCAGTGTGATACTTCTGTTGTTGCGCACAAACAAGCACTGTAAGTCTAAGACTGGGACTGTTGGAGCTCTGATGTGACAGGAATATGCGGCGTTTCTGACCAGTACTCTCTGTACTCTTCGATCTGGAGCATCTCTTCGATTTGTTTAAGTTTGCCCATGATAAAACTGATTGGCAAACCAACAGTGGTAAATCGCGGAAATGCATAAAGCGATCTAGCAACGGCGCGTAGTCTACGCGCATGAACATCGGAATAGCCAGTTTTTGCTTTCAACCAGTCAGCCCACGTTTCTTTCATTCTCCCTTCTTTTCTTTGCTTCTCCTGCCATTGTTTGCACATAATCAAAAACTGTCCAAACTGAATGTAAATTAAGATTTGTTGTGCGTCCTGTCTTTTGAGATTTCTCATCCCTTTTTGCAGTCTTTCCACAATATCTTTTTCATTTTCTGCTTGAGCAAAATAAGCATTTGTGAAAGCTTCTGTGGATATAGCATGGCTAACATCTGCTTGGTTTGAAACGAGATAGTGATGTAAATCACTTGGCGTTGTTGGTTCTACTCTCTTTTTCTTTCCGTCTTTTTCTTTGAACAAATCTTCTATCTTCCTTTTTGGTTTTTTGGGCAGTCTCATTAATCCTTCTGTTTTAGCCTTAACTGCTATTAAGGCCATCTGCTCAAAATATTTTCTATTCTCTTCTAGTACATGCTGTTCTTCTTCTGTCCAAAATTCTGATGGTGTTGGCGCTGGTAGTGGGACATTACAAGCTTGTTCCATGTCAGGTAGAATTAAAGTTGTTGACCGCCTAGAATAATCTAACAATTCTTGATGAACATTTTGCGATTCAAGAAGCTCTTTCTCTAATTCTGCGACATTCACCTTGTTAAATTAAGCACTTTTTTCACTGAAACACATACACGTCTTCACAGAACAGCACCTCAATACGAAATGGCGAGACAGGTCTGCCTGGTTGCTAACAACACAAACTAGATCGGGTTGTTATCAACACACAGTGGTGGGCGGAAGTGACGTGAATGGTTACTATCACATGATTTAATCTTGTCTTGCCATTGGAGGAATATAGAAGACAGGCTTGGATCAAAACACACGCTGGCTGTTTGTTTTTACCAGATCAATACGGTAGTTATGGCTTGCCGACGACGGGCAGATTGGATCAAAACACACGCTGGCTGTTTGGAGTGGCCCAACTAGTTAATATTTCAATGGAAACTAAATTTAGCGTTGTATAAGAGAAACGGGGAATGTACGTTCTGGGTTACTGATTCCGACAGACCCGGCATTGGTTCAAAACAACCTTACTTTACTGTATTTTTTTTGTATGGATTTATGCAGTATTTTTCTGATTTTGTCGCATGTTTCATTTTAGTAAAAGTTTAGTCCAGAAGCCTATTTTGCGTTAATATTTAGGGTCTGTCGGAATCGGTGAGCCAGAACGTACATTCTCCCTTTCTCTGCGCGTCTACTTGGTCAGTGTCCACTGACCACTGTCTGATAGCAAGCATGGTACACGAATTGATTTGAACAATATACAGGTTGCTTTCTGCCAACACGGGCGTGTAGTTGGTGTCATGCCTACTGACCGAAACCCTACTGACCGAAACCCTACTGACCGAAAAACGACCTTTGTTTATGTTTGTATGTGTGGGTGTGTTAGATTGCGTACAATATAATGAAAACAGTTATATACTTTGTGTGGATGCGTGTGCGCGTGTTTCAAGTATACGTGCGTGTGTGTTTGTACGTGCGCGCGTTCGCACGTGTGTGTGTGCGTGCGTGATTGCAATCTATTATGGCCAATCATTGCAAATAGTAACCCACCCCCCCCACACACACACACACAAACATACACCATCTTCATATCGACGTCGTCTTGGAATTTTGGCGTCTTTGAGAGAATATTTCTCATGGAGAATGAATTACTTTATCTAAAGCGCAAACAAATCAAAATCGCAAAGAATCGAGTTACGCCAGAAT
>NC_090251.1:54048907-54121441 GCF_037325665.1 Littorina saxatilis
GAAGTGTGAATCTCAAGTGCTGCCACTGCTGAATGGTTTTGTACAAAAGAATCGTCTTGGAAGGGCACAACCATGAACCACCCTGCGCAGTGGAAGCAGTTGACAGCTGACCACTTTGGCCGACAGCGTGAAAAGAGAAGTGACCAGCTGATGCTTGACCTCCTCTCGGTGGACTGTGGACTCAAGTCCGCTCTGCTCCTCGACTTTTCTGTATCGAGCACGGCCAGCCTGCAGAGTTTTCTTGGTGCGTTAAAACAATCAGTTCTGTTGAAGAAAGATTTGCTGGTCGTGTCCGTCGGCTCAGACATGTTGATTGTGAATCCAGCAGCGTTTGAGGCTGGGGGTAATAGCTGTGAGAGGATATTTTCTTCTGTGACTTTTGTCGATGTATCTACAAACCTGAATTCACCTCAGCTTATCGCAAATGGCAGTGAGTGTCTTGAAGCGACCAAGACTTGTTTCACCACATTCCTGGAGAGAAGAAACTCTGATGGCCTTGGCACTGTGGATCTTCCTATAGACGCTGCAAATAAAAGTCCGGCAAACCCGTCGACTCTATTTGGGATGTTTCTCGGCTATCCTGTGGTTTATTTCTACGACATGTTACTTGAGTCGGGTGGAAACTGTCTCTCCATGGTGCCATTGGTCAACTTTGTTGTGAAGGGGAGACTCGGTGAGTCCAGTGTTTCACAAGTGAGAGAACACACTGTGATGTCTTTCAGTGTTCCAGAGATATTTCTGGATGAGGTTGGAAGCAAGGTGGAAGCCTGGTTTGGAGTTATGAAAGAAAGGAGAGCGTGGCGTGATGTGTTCATTGACTTGACGTTGAAGAGGCTGAGAGTTCAGTTTCCTGCCGTGTGTTTATGATTTGGCATTACACTGGGCAGAGCAAATAAATGTGTATGAAATGATGCTCATTGCTGTGTTGTTGTATAAGTCTCAATTGTTTGAGGGCAGGAGTTCTTATTGTTGTTGAAGAATCATGTCTGAATATATATTCAGAGAAAGAGGGAGTGTGTGTGAAAGAAAGAGTGTGTGTGTGCATGAGTGAACAATGTGTATGTGGATGTACAAATGCTTCAAGCTGCGTAGTGTACATGAGTGAACAATGTGTGTGTGGATGTACAAATGCTTCAAGCTGCGTAGTGTACATGAGTGAACAATGTTTGTGTGGATGTACAAATGCTTCAAGCTGCATAGTGTACATGAGTGAACAATGTGTATGTGGATGTACAAATGCTTCAAGCTGCATAGTGTACATGAGTGAACAATGTGTATGTGGATGTACAAATGCTTCAAGCTGCGTAGTGTACATGAGTGAACAATGTTTGTGTGGATGTACAAATGCTTCAAGCTGCGTAGTGTACATGAGTGAACAATGTTTGTGTGGATGTACAAATGCTTCAAGCTGCATACATGAGTGAACAATGTGTATGTGGATGTACAAATGCTTCAAGCTGCGTAGTGTATGTCGTGTTCCGAGCGTACGTAAACAACACTCACATCAGGTACGTTCATCTAGTTTACTTGTCTAGCAAACTGCTACAGATGACAACAATACAAGGTCGATGCGGTAAGCCATGCCTAATCAGTGTCCCGCGTGCATGCCAGAGAGCGAAGCGAGTAGTGGGCGGAAAGGCACCGTTGCACATGCGCGCCCCATCACATGACCGACCGAGTTCGACCGACACGACCCGAGAGGTACCGAATACCGTCACATCTCCCCCCTTCAAATAAAAAAGATATAATGATCTTGATGAAACGAAACGTTATCGTTATCATTTAAAATTAAAGTTCAATAGGGGTTTCAGTAACAAATCTTTCGACCGGAACCGAAACAGTCATTGTTTATTTGCTGTTGATCTGCGGAGTCGATGGTTCACTCTTCGAAGCGGGACGGTGGTCTCACAGTTCGTCCGCTGCGGGTTTTGATGACCGGAGTCGACGGTTGCTGCCCTGGGTTAGGCGCCGCTGGAGGACGTCGCGGGGACCCAGGCGTCGGTGGAGGTTCCGGAGAACGAAGACCTGGCTGGTCTGCATTGCGCTGGCTTGGCGTTTCAGGAACAGGACTCTGTTGGGTTGGGACAGGGTAAAGGACAGGGATGTTGGTCATGGTAGGCCTGTCTAACACTTGTCGGGAAGACAATCTGAGGTGTCGTCTGTTCCGACGATACTGTCCCCTTTCTGACCGTATCTCGTAGGACCGTGGTGCACATTGACGCAGGACTGTTGCTGGTTTTCCCCAGGACTTTTCGTGGTCTAGTTTCTGGAGAACAGTGTCACCTGGTATTAGTGGCGGCAGGGTCTCTGTCCCATGACGTCTGTCGTGGTCACTCTTGTTTCTGAGCTTTGCTTGCTCGTCCCGCGCCTTGATCGCATCCCTTCTGACCGTCTTTGGGATGAGATTGCTTGCGAGAGTAGGGAGCGTCGTTCGCATCTTTCTTCCGAGTGCTAGCTCCGCTGGGCTCGTTCCTGTTGGCGTCGTAGGTGTAGCCCGGTGACTGAGTAGGGCTAAGAACGGGTCTTCTTGAGCGAGAATCTTCTTGGCCTCTTGTACTGCTCGCTCGGCTTCTCCATTCGACTGAGGAAAGTATGGACTGCTAGTCGAGTGAGTAAACTTCCATGCTGCTGCAAAGTTCTGGAACTCTGTTGATGTGAACTGAGAACCGTTGTCCGTGACGATGACATCTGGTATTCCGTGGTGTGCGAAGATGTTCTTCATCCGTCCAATGACGACTTCAGATGTCTCTCTCGGAAGATGAGCGATTTCAAGATATCTTGAATAATAGTCAATCAGAACAAGATAACTCTGTCCCTTGAAGTCACACAAGTCTGCAGCAACCATCTGGAATGGTCTGTCTGGGAGTTCTGTTGTCATAAGTGGCTCACTTCTTTGGGATGGCTGCTTCTCTTCGCAGTGTTGACATGCTGACACTCTTTGCTTGATGTTTTCGTTGATGCCTGGCCACCAAACTGTCGACTTTGCTCTTTCTCGACATTTGGTTATCCCGAGATGGCCTTCGTGAATCCGGTTCAGCATTTCTTCTCTCAAGACCTGCGGAATGACGATCCGGACGCCTCTGACGAGAAGACCTCGATGTATGCTGAACTCCCCTCTGAATGCGTAGTAGTCTTTCAGAGCTGGCTCTACGTCAGTGACGTACCTGGGCCAACCGTTGGCCGTGTAGTGTAGAGCTGCTTTGACGACAGGATCTTGCTGACTCAGTGCTGCTATCTCGTCTAGTCTTTTGTCTGAAACCGGCCATGAAGATTGGACAGCGTCGACGTGAGCTTCCACATCTTCCGCCAGTAGTGTGGCAACATCGGCTCTGTCTTCCGATGTCTCTTCTCTCCCCTCTTGGACAGGCGACTGAGGACTTCTCGACAAGGCGTCAGCCACCACAAGTGTCTTGCCTGGTGAATAACTTGCTGTCAAGCTGAATCGCATCAGTCTCATCAGCATCCGCTGACATCTGATGGGCGTTTCGTCCAAATCTTTGGTGTTGATGAGAGGAATGAGCGGCTTGTGGTCGGTTTCGAGCGTAAATTTCTCCAGACCGATCAGATAACGTTCGAACTTTTCGCACGCCCACACAGCAGCTAGACATTCCTTCTCAATCTGGGCATACCCTTGTTCCGTTGATGTCAGAGTTCTTGAGCAGAAAGCGACTGGCTTCATCTTCTCCCCGTGCTGCTGCAGGAGTACGCCGCCAATACCGTAGCTGCTCGCGTCGGCACTGACCGTTGTCGGCTTAGTCAAGTCGAAGTAAGCGAGAGTAGGAGCTGCTGTCAGGAGCTCTTTCGCTTTTGAAAACGCGAGTGTCTGTGGCTGTCCCCAGTTCCACGCCTTGTCTTTCTCCAGCAACTCGGTGACAGGCTTCAAGACTGACGACAAGTTTGGCAGAAATCGTCCCAGAAAGTTCATCATGCCCAGAATTCTTCTCAGTTCTGTGACGTTGGTCGGGTCAGGCATGTTGATGATGGCATCAATCTTCTTCTTGTCTGGTCTGATTCCGTCGGCGTTGATCACGTGACCAAGGAACTCGATCTCTGACTGCTTGAAGCTGCATTTTTCCTTGTTGAGCTTGAGCCCGGCCTCGACAATCTTCTTCATGGAGCTCTCAAGATGCTGCTCGTGTTCTTCATCTGAGTTGCTGTAGATGAGAACGTCATCGAAGAAACAGATCGTGTTTTCTTCTCCCTTCAGGATCATCTCCATCGTACGTTGGAAAATCTCGGGAGCGGAGGATATTCCGAACGGAAGTCTTTTGTAGTAGTACCTTCCGAATGGCGTGATGAAGGTTGTGTACTTGGCAGTTTCTGGGTCGAGAGGAATTTGATAAAACCCCGACGTTGCGTCCAGCTTGCTGAAAATCTTCGCTCCTTTGAGTCGATGCAAAATGTCGTCGAGAGTCGGAATCGGGTACCTCTCCCTCTTGACTGACAGGTTCAGCTTTTTCAAGTCCGTGCAGATCCGGACCGCTCCAGATTTCTTCAAAACTGGCACCATCGGAGAACACCAATCTGTTGGCTCGGTTATTTCCTCAATAATTCCGGCCTTCTTCATCCTTTCCAGTTCTTCTTCTACCTTCTTCATCAAAGGTATGGGTACTCTCCGAGCTGTGTGCAGACTGTAGGGCTGGCTGTTCTCTTTCAAGACGATCTTTGCCGGTGGGCAGTTGACTGGTTGCTGGTCCAACTCACCGAACGCTGGCTGTATGCTGTCGAGACGTTGGACAAGTCCCATGCGTTTACAGGCTTCTCTGCTTAATAAGCTCTCTGTCTTGCTGTCGACGACATAGATATCCAGGTGAAACTCTTGACCGTTGATGTAGGTAGTGTCCCTAAAGAATCCTATGCAGGATATCTGTCCGCCTGCGCCGTGCATGACTGCACAGGTGGGGATAAGTTTGGGACACGGGACAAGGGTCAGGTAGAGGGATTTGGAAATGATGGTCACATCTGCACCTGTGTCGATCTTGAACTTGATCTTGCGACGTCCAAATGATAGGTCAGTGTACCATGCTGGTTCAGCTCCCTGCTTGTGTACGACACCCATGTAGTACACTTCTTCTGCGTCGACAGCGTTGACTTGCTTGGAACGGCAACAAGAAAAGTAATGTCCGTACCTGCCACAGCCGTGACACTGCTTCCCTTTTGCTGGACAGTCACTGTCTTTCTTGTGTTGTCCACGTCCGCAGCGTGAACATGATGCGTCACTTCTCCCCTCCTGAGGAAAGCGACGACCGCCACCACGCGGATGACGAAATCCACCCCTGGAACCGGCGTGCTTGGTTGCTGGACCGCTGCTGCCACTGTCACAGCTGGTACCTGCTGCACCTGCACCGCCGCGAGGGCGTCTGTTGAATCGCTGCGTACCGGTGTGTACAGCGTCAACACTGGAACGTTGCTCAGACAGCTGTCTCTTGACTTGCTCGTACTGCCTGGCTTGCTTAATGGCGTCTTGCAAATTCAGGTCTGCTTGCATTTGTAACTTTTCTGAGAGTTCTCGGTCGTTCACACCAAGGACGAACCTGTCGCGAATGGCTTCGTCGCGGTTATGAAAATCTGCGTGCTCAGAAAGTTCGTACAGGGCTCTGACGTAAGGTTCGATTTGCTCGCCGCTGTGTTGGCTTCTGGTGTTGAAGACAGCTCGAACGTGTATGACGTTCTTTTGTGGAACGAAGTGCGTGTCAAATAACTTCAGTACGTCCTCCAGTTTTGCTTCGTCATTGTCCTCGTCATATTCGAACTGTTCGTAGATCTGTTCGGCTTGTATGCCCATAGCATAGATTAAGGAACTGACCTGGACTGAAAATTGTTCTTTGTCTAGTTTAGAAGCAACCCTGTAGCGTTCGAAACGCTTACGCCACGTGAGCCACTGGTCGGGCCTCCCAAAGTCGAGTGGTTCAGGCGGTTTGAATGGCATGCTCTTCTTCTTCCGTACGACTATGCTCGACTATTTCAAAACTCACGGTTGGGTAAAGAATCCCACCGCTGCCACCATGTCGTGTTCCGAGCGTACGTAAACAACACTCACATCAGGTACGTTCATCTAGTTTACTTGTCTAGCAAACTGCTACAGATGACAACAATACAAGGTCGATGCGGTAAGCCATGCCTAATCAGTGTCCCGCGTGCATGCCAGAGAGCGAAGCGAGTAGTGGGCGGAAAGGCACCGTTGCACATGCGCGCCCCATCACATGACCGACCGAGTTCGACCGACACGACCCGAGAGGTACCGAATACCGTCACAGTGTACATGAGTGAACAATGTGTGTGTGGATGTACAAATGCTTCAAGCTGCGTAGTGTACATGAGTGAACAATGTTTGTGTGGATGTACAAATGCTTCAAGCTGCGTAGTGTACATGAGTGAACAATGTGTATGTGGATGTACAGATGCTTCAAGCTGCGTAGTGTACATGAGTGAACAATGTGTGTGTGGATGTACAGATGCTTCAAGCTGCGTAGTGTACATGAGTGAACAATGTGTATGTGGATGTACAGATGCTTCAAGCTGCGTAGTGTACATGAGTGAACAATGTGTATGTGGATGTACAGATGCTTCAAGCTGCGTAGTGTACATGAGTGAACAATGTTTGTGTGGATGTACAAATGCTTCAAGCTGCGTAGTGTACATGAGTGAACAATGTG
The DNA here is from genome assembly GCF_037325665.1 of Littorina saxatilis. Taxonomy (NCBI): domain Eukaryota; kingdom Metazoa; phylum Mollusca; class Gastropoda; order Littorinimorpha; family Littorinidae; genus Littorina; species Littorina saxatilis. The sequence continues at coordinate 54,055,564 of NC_090251.1, forward strand.
TGTGTGGATGTACAAATGCTTCAAGCTGCGTAGTGTACATGAGTGAAATTTGGTGAATAAAACGGAATCTGAATTGGGTAAACTGAAATGTTTATTTTTATCAATTTGTGTTTGAAGAACTTTTGTCGGGTGCATTATCTGACTTGTACTCATGACTCTATCGTGTCTGTCACTGTCAGTGTGTGACTGTGTACATGTCTGTCATGGTGTGTTTGTGTCTGTGTCTGTGTGTGTGTACTCATGACTATATCGTGTCTGTCACTGTCAGTGTGTGACTGTGTACGTGTGTGTCATGGTGTGTTTGTGTCTGTGTCTGTGTGTGTACTCATGACTATATCGTGTCTGTCGCTGTCAGTGTGTGACTGTGTACGTGTATGTCATGGTGTGTTTGTGCCCTGTGTCTGTGTCTGTGTGTGTGTACTCATGACTATATCGTGTCTGTCACTGTCAGTGTGTGACTGTGTACATGTCTGTCATGGTGTGTTTGTGTCTGTGTCTGTGTGTGTGTACTCATGACTATATCGTGTCTGTCACTGTCAGTGTGTGACTGTGTACGTGTGTGTCATGGTGTGTTTGTGTCTGTGTCTGTGTGTGTACTCATGACTATATCGTGTCTGTCACTGTCAGTGTGTGACTGTGTACGTGTGTCATGGTGTGTTTGTGTCTGTGTCTGTGTGTGTGTACTCATGACTATATCGTGTCTGTCACTGTCAGTGTGTGACTGCATGTGTACGTGTGTGTCATGGTGTGTCTGTGTGTGTGTGTGTGTACTCATGACTATATCGTGTCTGTCACTGTCAGTGTGTGACTGTGTACGTGTGTGTCATGGTGTGTTTGTGTCTGTGTCTGTGTGTGTGTACTCATGACTATATCGTGTCTGTCACTGTCAGTGTGTGACTGCATGTGTACGTGTGTGTCATGGTGTGTTTGTGTCTGTGTGCGTGTACTCATGACTATATCGTGGTGTGTCACGGAGTGTGATGTTTTAGTGTGTGCGTGTACCATGTGTGTGTGTTGTACATTCTTGCAAATGTGTGTGCATGTGTATGCGTGCACACATACATCATGTCTGTGTCAGTGTGTGAATGCAATCGTTGTGCATGTAGATGAGCAGGTGAAAGGCAGTATAAATATAGAAGAAAGATCAAAGTTTCTCCCAAATACTCAAGTTACTACAATCATTAAACATAACACACTCACACATGCTAGTGGCGAAACAGATTTATTTGACAAAGACCAGGGCCATTTGCAAAGAAACATGGATTGATCTCTCATACAGCATGTAGAGTTTCATGAATGGAATCATTCAAAGCCAAGGCGGTCATGACATACAATATACAATCAAGCTACTGAATGTACAGAGGTGTGTATACAATTATTCACAAGAAGCTACATGTACATGCCAACATCATATATATATATAAAGCCAGAGGGTCAAATGACAATTTCTACTAATTTTCATTTAAGTCCTGAACCCAAATTTCTGCTCATTTTCAGTCAAGTCCCGAATCCAAATTTCTGCTAATTTTTTAGTCAAGTCTGAGCTACATTATGTTTTGCATGTTGCAGGTCCAAACAAACACGCAACAGAAACTTGAGGACCAAAGGAGCTTCAAGATTACTCCACACTAGTGTTTTTGGTTGCACAAATTGACACAAAGAGTATGGTCATATATATATATATATATATCTTTCTTTCAGGTTGAAGGTTACCTACAAATATACTGATCCTAAATAGTAAACAGCTAGAATTTAGCCATTGCTGCCCTACATGCTGACCGGCTAAGGGGCAGTAAGTAAGTAAGTAAGAATTTAGCCAAGTTTCTAGCCGAGTTGCAAGAAGTATTTTCAATAAGTACTTCAAAGTACATCACTGGCTAAACATGGCAACTGACACTGAGGATTGTTTTTCCTATTTGTTTCTGCTCATTAAAAAAAAAGAAGTTTTGAGTGAACTTCAAAGTTTGGTTTCTATTTGCTGCAAGAGCAAATCATGCAAATCTGTGCATACAATTCTGTACCTCAACTGGAGATGAAAAAGCTTGATATTTCAAATTACTACCAGTTTAAATAATTTAGTGACTGACGAAGCCAGAAGAAGGAAACGACAGATTTCATTCATGATGTTTAATACACTGAGAGAAAATAATGTACACAGGCTGACGATATTTTACAATTATGCAGGGCACACAACTCTCGGCACCCACAGCAAAACGAACACATGCTGATTGTCACAAGAAATTACTCATTTCTCTGGTACAGTACTCACAGAAGCAGCATTAGCGTGTAATTATAATGTGGCTGAATAGTTTAATAAATTAAGACAAGGAGTCCTATATTTCACCAGCCATAATTGAGTGTCTCTGACGTGGGAGACAATATTAGTACAGAAATGTAACCAGTCGAGCTTAAAGGTCTCTGCATATAAACTGCCTTCCAATGTAAGGTTCTGCGTGATGAGATAAATCTGAATCATAATCTATTATTGATGTTCATGAAAGAAACTTCATGATAACACTAAGGTGTTAGTGTCTTGTGTTGTGTATTAAGTGACACAGTGTTGTGTTATGTCCTTTATCTCCATGGCTAAGGGTTGTAAACTTCTCAGTTTTTCTGGTTAAATTCTCAACGAATCATTGTATGAAAATGAAATCAATGTGTAGGAATGTACCAATCTGAAAAGCTTGGGAAAACAAAATTCAGAATCTGAAAGTTTGGGAAACAAAATTCAGACTCTGAGAAAGAATAAATCATTAACAAAGGTAGAAATTAAAACCAAATTCATGTTCAAATCATAATCAAAGCATGTTAGATATGTTCTTACAGTTTCTCAGAAACCGTCCATAAACAACATTGTGGCTTATGAGAAAGTCCAGTAAATATATATGTACAAGCTTGCTGTATAAAACAATAATGTACAGAAAAGAGTTAGTCATACAGTCTGTACAAGAAAACAAGATCAATAGTACACATTTTCCTGGGACCAAGAAAACTGGCTTATAACTAAATAACAAAATAGCTCAGTACAGTGGAACTCCCCCCCCCTCCCCCCCCCCCCCCCTTTTAAGGCCCCCCAATTTAAGACTTTCTCTCTTTTAACTCATTGTCTCCCAGGTACGGATCCGTACCCACTCATATGGCTCTATCTGACCAGGTACAGATATATCCGCTCAGACTGTTAGCTTCAGTCGCTTAATTCCTGTAACGTCGATCTAACGCCTGCATTCCAGTGTGTTGATACACAGTTACTACAATCCTGAGTGACCTGCTGCAGCACAGCTGGTCTCGGCCCCCAAAAAATTGGTCAACATAGGTGGGGTAGAAAGTGTTAAGACCTGATTTTTCCAGATCTTTCTTTATTTGGTGTTTAACGTCGTTTTCAACCGTTCAAGGTTATATCGCGACGGGGAAAGGGGTGAGATGGGATAGAGCCACTTGTTAATGGTTTCTTGTTCACAAAAGCACTAATCAAAATATTGCTCCAGGGGCTTGCAACGTAGTACAATATATTACCTTACTGGGAGAATGCAAGTTTCCAGTACAAAGGACTTAACATTTCTTACATACTGCTTGACTAAAATCTTTACAAACATTGACTATATTCTATACAAGAAACACTTAACAAGGGTAAAAGGAGAAACAGAATCCGTCAGTCGCCCCTTACGACATGCTGGGGAGCATAGGGTAAATTCTTTCTCGTCCCAACCAATATGGGACTCCCCCTAACCCGCGGGGGGTAACACATGATACACTGAGTGATAACAGGTACTATCCTTCCACACGATTGCCCTACTGAAAGTACACACAGAACAAAACACTATCGACACATTAGAGTATTTGCACAAGCACAATTTCCGTCCAGGGAAGAAATAATAAAACCACATAATGTACTACATGTGGATAGATTTAGTTACAATAACCATGCATAGGAAAACAAGAAAAAACAAACCAAATTCAGAATGTACAGACTCATTATTTATATTCCTTTACTTTTAAACACAAAGAATAAGCCGTGTACAAGGTAGACAAAATACAGAAACAAAACTTGTATAGTGGGTAGCAAAAATAAATGTGGAATAATCTGATCTGATCTGACTTGAAAGGAATTAAGGTCAGCTCACAGGAAAAGGCAACATAAATATCTACTGTCATAACTTTGCCTTTGAAGATAATATCATAAACACTTCACAATTGGAATGCAGAAATAAATGGTGAAGAAAATCTAGGACCAACACAAATTTGCGTAACGGATTGGACAACACACAATGACAGCGCCCTACTTACAAGAAACAGGCATGGGAATTGAACAAAGTAAAAAAGGCTGAAAATGTGTAATATCAAAGTCGACGGCGTGATGCGCCTAGCCTCCCCGAAAAAAATGTCTCCAAGGAACCCAAATTGTGCAATTTGGTGTCATCTGAGCTCCAAGTTTGCCATTAAATTCAGTTTACACGTAAAATTCCACTCGTGCAAAAAACACGAGTGTACGTGGGAGTTTCAGGACACGAACGCAGAAGAAGAAGAAGAAAAAGAACCATTTTTGCCTCCCCCATTTATTTTTTTGGCGGACACTTTTGCTTTTTCGGTGGAACAAAAACAAAAGTCGGCGGAAATTTGCCTTTCGGCGGCCTCATTTATCAAATTTTCAGCCTCCAAGCTGAAATGCAATACCAAAGTCCGGGCTTCGTCGAAGATTACTTGACCAAAATGTCAACCAATTTGGTTGAAAAATGAGAGCGTGACAGTGCCGCCTCAACTTTCACGAAAAGCCGGATATGACGTCATCAAAGACATTTATCAAAAAAATCAAAAAAACGTCTGGAGATACCATACTCAGGATCTCTCATGTCAATTTTCATGAAGATCGGTCCAGTAGTTTTCTCTGAATCGCTCTACACACACACACACACACATACACCACGACCCTCATCTCGATTCCCCCCTCTACGTTAAAACATTTAGTCAAAACTTGACTAAATGTAAAAAATATGACGGGATGTAGGGAGTTCGTGTCGCATGCATTTCACTTATTTTATAAGATAACCATATCAGCACACTTTGATTACCCAGGACTAGAAAACGAAGTGTAAATTGACACAGATTTGACACGTTAGTATACAGGCTCAGCAGGAGAATAAGAAGCACCAACAATGAAGTCACCATTTTTCTCTGGAAATCAACGCAGTCTCTGTACTTGCAGATTTTGACGGTAAAACAGCATGTACAGTGATAAGACAAATGAGGGTGGGAAAACAGTGACTAGTTTACAGATATGCACCTATTCTGACTAGACATTAAATGTTGAAATAAAGGCTGGAAATAAAACGGCCGAGGAACTCTCCATTTGTAGGAAGGGTGGTGGCGGAGATAGTGGTTAATGCATGCAATCAGCTAGCTGTAGTCTACGTTGGATGGTGGCACTCGAAGAAAAAAAGATTGTTTTTTATGTGTGTGTGTGTGTGTGTGTGTGTGTGTGTGTGTGTGTGTGTGTGTGTGTGTGTGTGTGTGTGTTAAGTTATCAGGCAAAAAAGGGAAGAAAATAGCCTCCAAAATGTTGTAGAACTTTAGGAGACAACGAAAAAAGTATTGCATGTCTCTGACAAGTTTCATATCTAAATAGATCTTCTTCCTATGTCATTCATCCATGTGTCTCTAAAGTTCTGACTGTATGCATGAAATCTATACCATCAGGGTCTTAATTACCGATGGAAATTGTTCTTGGTTTGTTTGGTCTAGTTGTAGTAAACATAATTTCAGACATGCTGATTGTTAATTCTCTTGGTAATTAAATCCGCCAACAAAATATTTGCTCAGTGCTGGTGGATACACGTAGCTACAGTCATCAGTCATCTAATGGTCAGAACTAAAATATTTTGTGCAAAAAAAGCACAGATTTATCAGACTGTCAAAATTTAAACAAAACAGAAGAAAAATCTAGATAAAAATTGCGAACAGAACAGTCATATAAAGCAGAACTAAAAGAAAGACCAGCAACACTACATTGAAATGACTTTCACATGAATGTGATATCAGCTAACAACAACAGTATTTCAATAAAATCAAACAGTATTTGTAAAACTACCACAATTGTTGCTTAATGTTGAAATCACCTGCAGATTAATTATTATCACACAACTGTACAACTCTTCAGTGAGAAAGATTGGAGGGAAACAAACAGCAAGAAACAGGATATGCATGTGTGCAACAAATAAGCAGTAGTTTACTGGATTATTTTCTGAGGTACGTGATTTTTTCCAATGATAATACACAACAAGAAGATGTTGTCATCACTGTCTCATCACTGTCTCATCACTGTCTCATCTCTGTCTCATCACTGTCTCATCACTGTCTCATCACTGTCTCATCACTGTCTCATCACTGTCTCATCACTGTCTCATCACTGTCTCATCACTGTCTCATCACTGTCTCATCACTGTCTCATCTCTGTCTCATCACTGTCTCATCACTGTCTCATCACTGTCTCATCACTGTCTCATCACTGTCTCATCACTGTCTCATCACTGTCTCATCACTGTCTCATCACTGTCTCATCACTGTCTCATCACTGTCTCATCACTGTCTCATCACTGTCTCATCACTGTCTCATCACTGTCTCATCACTGTCTCATCACTGTCTCATCACTGTCTCATCACTGTCTCATCACTGTCTCATCACTGTCTCATCACTGTCTCATCACTGTCTCATCACTGTCTCATCACTGTCTCATCACTGTCTCATCACTGTCTCATCACTGTCTCATCACTGTCTCATCACTGTCTCATCACTGTCTCATCACTGTCTCATCACTGTCTCATCACTGTCTCATCACTGTCTCATCACTGTCTCATCACTGTCTCATCACTGTCTCATCACTGTCTCATCACTGTCTCATCACTGTCTCATCACTGTCTCATCACTGTCTCATCACTGTCTCATCACTGTCTCATCACTGTCTCATCACTGTCTCATCACTGTCTCATCACTGTCTCATCACTGTCTCATCACTGTCTCATCTCTGTCTCATCACTGTCTCATCTCTGTCTCATCACTGTCTCATCACTGTCTCATCACTGTCTCATCACTGTCTCATCTCTGTCTCATCACTGTCTCATCACTGTCTCATCACTGTCTCATCACTGTCTCATCACTGTCTCATCTCTGTCTCATCACTGTCTCATCACTGTCTCATCACTGTCTCATCACTGTCTCATCACTGTCTCATCACTGTCTCATCACTGTCTCATCACTGTCTCATCACTGTCTCATCACTGTCTCATCACTGTCTCATCACTGTCTCATCACTGTCTCATCACTGTCTCATCACTGTCTCATCACTGTCTCATCACTGTCTCATCACTGTCTCATCACTGTCTCATCACTGTCTCATCACTGTCTCATCACTGTCTCATCACTGTCTCATCACTGTCTCATCACTGTCTCATCACTGTCTCATCACTGTCTCATCACTGTCTCATCACTGTCTCATCACTGTCTCATCACTGTCTCATCACTGTCTCATCACTGTCTCATCACTGTCTCATCACTGTCTCATCACTGTCTCATCACTGTCTCATCACTGTCTCATCACTGTCTCATCACTGTCTCATCACTGTCTCATCACTGTCTCATCACTGTCTCATCACTGTCTCATCACTGTCTCATCACTGTCTCATCACTGTCTCATCACTGTCTCATCACTGTCTCATCACTGTCTCATCACTGTCTCATCACTGTCTCATCACTGTCTCATCACTGTCTCATCACTGTCTCATCACTGTCTCATCACTGTCTCATCACTGTCTCATCACTGTCTCATCACTGTCTCATCACTGTCTCATCACTGTCTCATCACTGTCTCATCTCTGTCTCATCACTGTCTCATCTCTGTCTCATCACTGTCTCATCTCTGTCTCATCTCTGTCTCATCTCTGTCTCATCTCTGTCTCATCACTGTCTCATCACTGTCTCATCACTGTCTCATCACTGTCTCATCACTGTCTCATCACTGTCTCATCACTGTCTCATCACTGTCTCATCACTGTCTCATCTCTGTCTCATCTCTGTCTCATCTCTGTCTCATCACTGTCTCATCACTGTCTCATCACTGTCTCATCACTGTCTCATCTCTGTCTCATCTCTGTCTCATCACTGTCTCATCTCTGTCTCATCTCTGTCTCATCACTGTCTCATCACTGTCTCATCTCTGTCTCATCACTGTCTCATCACTGTCTCATCACTGTCTCATCACTGTCTCATCACTGTCTCATCACTGTCTCATCACTGTCTCATCACTGTCTCATCACTGTCTCATCACTGTCTCATCACTGTCTCATCACTGTCTCATCACTGTCTCATCACTGTCTCATCACTGTCTCATCACTGTCTCATCACTGTCTCATCACTGTCTCATCACTGTCTCATCACTGTCTCATCACTGTCTCATCACTGTCTCATCACTGTCTCATCACTGTCTCATCACTGTCTCATCACTGTCTCATCACTGTCTCATCACTGTCTCATCACTGTCTCATCACTGTCTCATCACTGTCTCATCACTGTCTCATCACTGTCTCATCACTGTCTCATCACTGTCTCATCACTGTCTCATCACTGTCTCATCACTGTCTCATCACTGTCTCATCACTGTCTCATCACTGTCTCATCACTGTCTCATCACTGTCTCATCACTGTCTCATCACTGTCTCATCACTGTCTCATCACTGTCTCATCACTGTCTCATCACTGTCTCATCACTGTCTCATCACTGTCTCATCACTGTCTCATCACTGTCTCATTTCTGACGAATACTTGCCGTGAATAATCATAGGAATTGATTTATTACATCACAAACAATAACAATTGTTTGCTGATGAAAGAAAAGTCCAGCTACCATGCAGACTTTTCCATTAATTTAAAGCAAATGATTGATTCATTCCTTCTACATTTTCCATTTGACAATTAAAAAAAATTAAAACTTTAAACAAGGAGTAAAGAAATCAGAAATAGATTATTGGCAGTGACTTGAAACAATTTTGCCTAATGCAGAACTCGCACAATTCAAGACAATTGAAACACTATGTAAGCAAGTCAAAAAGATGAGTATTATCCAATTGCATGGCAACATATTAAACAGATGTGAAGAATTTTCCCAAAGCACATTGCAATTTTTAAGAAATGTATACAGAGTAGTGCACACAGACAAATTAGAACCTAGAAATGCACTTACAAAGAGTATAAGCTTGATCAATTTGCATCTTGAGACTGACCTGATTTAAATAATGCAAAAACACTCATGTAAACATGCAAGTTGATGACTAACATGATTGTCCTTCCTGCAAAAAAGAGTGGATTTCAAAAAGCACTACAAAGCTATGAGCTAGCTTGATGCTTATCGAAATAATAGTTTTTATGGTATGCAAGTGACGTGACCGATTTCAGCACCTTCGGTTGGCATTGGAAGCCAGCAAAAGAGCTGTTCTTTTCAATGCTCAAAATGTTCCCAACATCCCCGGCACATCTGCATGATATCTCGCTCAAGCCTGACAGAACTAAGACACAAGTACAGCTACAGCGTTGCACAAACCAACACATGATTCCGGACAAACTTTGCCAAATGGCAATAATGGAATATATGTCAATCACTGGGATTTAAAGCTTGATTGATGGATATAATTGCTCTCACGGTACGTCAATAAATGTGAAGCTTCCCTCTCATATCCTGGTTCTACTGCTCACTCAACCATGAAATATAAATAAATGAGACTGTGCCAAAAGGTCAGGTGTCATGTCCACTGTCCCGAATGACACACGATTGCTGACATTTCACCATTGCCAACAGAATAAACAAATAAGAAATAGGTAGAAAATGAATGTGAAAACTGACTTTAATTGTTGATCAGTATTTTCTATACCACTAACAAATAATCTACTTGCACATAGCTGTTTGGCAAATGTATGTTGCATGGGACACACTGACATGAAAGTGGAAGATGTTTTTCCCTCTAGAGAAACTACATATCAAGTTACACTTTTTGTGCTCTTCCATTCCAGTTGGCAATCAATTGTTAACGCATGTTATTAGAAAAAATAGAACGAAAACAGATTAGATAGAATGAAAAATGTACTGGTGATGTCATTTGGGACATACTGACATGAAAACGTCACCTTTTGGCACAGTCTCAAATATGAAAACCACACACACTCATGATGATGACTTGCTTATCATCCTGTTGACACACGATAATGACAGCAACAATAAGTCGACGTACACAGTCAACAGACGCTGACCAACGAAAGAGAAGGCAAGAACTTAGGTTTGATTGCAGACTGTTGCACAGGCTGGTAAAAAAAATTGCAGAAATGTTAGCGTTTAACTTGCACAGAAGTCCAGTCAACGTTTCTCAACAGCACACATACCAGTGTAACTGTAATGAACAAGCGTGATTGCCCATGATTTTGTGAAATTTTGCCTTGATCTTCTCAGGGCCTTACAATTGTCTTTGTTCGTGTATACCCAACTGGGTTTTGTGGTGTGCCGTGGCGTTAGCATTAAATTGCACTCAAGACACTTTTACTTGAGTGGTACTGGTAAAAAAAACTCCAATGGAAGAAGTGTCATGTACTCAGTCTGCCCTTCATTTCACAGGATCAAGAGTTATGTCACATGTGGTACACACCTCATCCTTATATTTCAGGCCACAGAGAGAGCACAGAGCCCAACTTTTTAACCAGAGACAATTTTGTCATGACCTCTTGACCACTTAATTATTCTGTTGTCGGCTGGTATCAGTCATTCATCCAGGGCAATGACGTAGGCCTTACACAAAACATACGCATTTTCGGGTTCAGTTCCTAAGCCATCAACACTGTTTCCACACGAAAACAACACTTGTCTTTCCTGTGTAAAGTTTGTAATATCACAAATCATCCTCTCCCGGTGCCTGCGAGACCAGCTATGGGCACATCCATCAACAGGACTACAGTATGATTAAACAGCCATTTTGTGCCATCTCTTGAAATGGTGCGAAAAAAAACTTGTTACAGAAAGGATTTTTCAACTCTGAGTCCCACATGGCAAGACAACCATGCAGCAGCTCTGCACTGAAGATGTTTTCTTGTCGCGTGGTCTGTGCATACAAACTACAGAAGCCTCAACAAGCATGCACACTTTCAGACTTGCACAATCTGGGAGCAAGAAACTGAAGAAAAGCCACAGCAAGGGTGGAGAATTTCAGACTTGCACAACCTGAACACGACAAAGTTTGGATCAGTCATCCGTAGCTCTGCTGGCAAGACTAGGTTGGTACTTGTCACAGGGTCCAAGTTTCCATTGCACAGACTTATGAAAGACACGCAAATCACTGCATAAACTAGCTGACAGCTCTTCCCAGTTGCAGTCAAAGATTTCATCACACAAACTTCCTTTCTGGGCTGGTTTAGCCACAACTCTTTCCATCTGCTGACAAAGATCTCACGGATGAAGACATGCCCAAGAGGTGTATATTTAAGTCACTGCATCCTTTGACAGCTCTTTCTGTTTGAGGTCAAAAATGTAATCATGCCTCTTTCCATCTGCAGTCAAAGTTTTCTCTGCAGAGACATGCTGAAGAGGTGTGAAAGTCACTGCATAAATTCGCAGCCTTTGCATGATCTGCAGTCCACTCCACGGAGAAGATAATGAAAACACTGTGGCCGAGGTGTCTGAAGTTGCATTGCACAAGCCTGTACTGATGAGGCGTGTAAGGTACTGCATGTATCCACAGCCTGAACCAGTCCCTGCCTCTGTAGCCCGTTCCACAGAATCCCCCTGGCAACACAGTAGTATCGCAGGTCACAAAACTCAGACCAGCGCCACAGGCATATTACAGCTGTGCATGGTGATCTGTGCATGTTGCGGATGGCACCCGTTGGAAGCAGTGAACTGTTGATTTCGTCGGAATGTTGACGTTTGCTGTGTGGTTCATGTCTTGATGTTCATGCCCTGGAAGCCGTGCGCTCCCAGCTGGGCCTGCTCCAGTGCTGTCCTCCCGTCCTCTCCTGCACAACACAGGTAATGTCACATTTTAGAGAGAGAAAGACCCTAAAGAGTCTACAGTGGAACCCCCCTTGTAAGACACCCAAAACTAGCAAAATGGGGCTTCTTCTTCTTCTTCTGCGTTCGTGGGCTGAAACTCCCACGTACACTCGTGTTTTTTGCACGAGTGGAATTTTACGTGTATGACCGTTTTTTACCCCGCCATTTAGGCAGCCATACGCCGTTTTCGGAGGAAGCATGCTGGGTATTTTCGTGTTTCTATAACCCACTGAACTCTGACATGGATTACAGGATCTTTTTCGTGCGCACTTGGTCTTGTGCTTGCGTGTACACACGGGGGTGTTCGGACACCGAGGAGAGTCTGCACACAAAGTTGACTCTGAGAAATAAATCTCTCGCCGAACGTGGGGACGAACTCACGCTGACAGCGGCCAGCTGGATACAAATCCAGCGCGCTACCGACTGAGCTACATCCCCGCCCAAATGGGGCCTCAAAAAGGAGGGAGTCTTAAAATAGGGGTCATGCATTTACAAAGGTTATGAACAAACAATCTGAGAAAACAAGGTCTTAAAATGGGGGGGGGGGGGGGGTCGGGGTCTTTACAGGGGGGTTCCACTGTATCACAGGCTACCAGATTCACAGCAGCGACGAACACATTCGATGACACACACGCACACAAAGCATTGAAATTACAACAGTCATGCATACAGACTCATTCATTTACACAGCAGTATGTTACATGCACACACAAACATACTCACAGACACACATACAAAGCGTCAAAATTACAAGTCGATCGTACACACACACTTTCAGTGTTCCTGCAATCATAACAGCCAAACACACAAGAGTATCAAATCACAACTATCACACACACTCACAAACACACAAGAGTATCAAATCACAACTATCAAATCACAACTATCACACACACTCACAAACACACGCAGCATATACACCACAACAATCACACCCATGAACGCACACCTTTCTTCCCGCCGAAAATGTGAATACAGTGCAATAAAGTGGGTCACTTACCCATAGAGAAGAGAGCTTCCTTTGCCTTGCGTCGCACGGTGGACGACGAGTCGGAATGAGCCACGTACACCAGCTGGTCAATGCTCTCCACCGCCTGAAACAAACACCACTGGTTACTCCCCGTACACTGGCACATCTCTAGCAATTTTCTTTAAGAACTCCATTTTCAGCTACCTTCAGAGCTGTGAAACAAGGGTTTTACAGGAAAAACACCCCAAATAGGAAAGAGCAGCCATTTAAATTTACATATCAGCTGACTTTAACCCCTCCCCCCCCCCCCCCCCCCCCTCAACTTGGAGGACTGAGGACCCAAAGTAAGATTAACAGTTGACAGTGTTACCCTGAAAAAAACACAGAATAAATCAAACAGCGACTTCTTTCAATCTAACTTCTCCCCAATATTCACAAAAACATGACAGAGAATGTAAAAACTATAAATCACTTCATTTTTAATACTTTATAGTCCCATCACTGGGAAATTCAAGTCGCTTCATCCCAGTGGAAAGCTAGCAGCTACAGAGTGGTGCCACCCAGGTGTGTGCGCGTTTAGGTGTAATCTGAGCCACCTACACTTACCTCTAACGCAGCGAGAGCGACACAGGCACCTGATCTGACGTCAGGTAAGTTGTCCTCCAGTCCCTCCACAAACACCACCATGGCCTGAAGGAGACAGATTGGGGTTGATTAGTGCATGTTATTTAAGGCAAAACAAAAATATATGTTGGTTTAGGGTAACGTGACCAAAAGAGATAGGGTTGGTACGCCAGCTTTAAAAAAAAAAAGAGTTTGTAATGTAGTCAATTTTAAAGGAGGTTCCTTCCCTTAGTCTCGGTATGGTTTGCAAAATGTGCCAAAAGGTTTTTTGTTTTTTTGAGAAATGAAAATCAAGTTTTAGGGTCGGCGGGAAAAAATAGGGTTGGTCGGGTTACCCTAAACCAACAAATATTTTTGTTTGGCCTAACCCCTTTCACTGCCTGAAGGACAGCTGACGTCCTCGCTAACTTGCCTTAACGGTCAACAAACCGTTCGATCAACAGCAACAAAAGAAGAAGAAAGAAAAACCACACAAAAACTGTGTGTGTGTGTGGTGTATTCATTGATACATCTAGGGTACGCTGTAAGTTGTTAATTCAGGTAAAAACTGTGTGTGTGTGGTGTATTCATTGATACATCTAGGGTACGCTGTAAGTTGTTAATTCAGGTCAACACAGGCAACGCTTTGTATACAAATATTTTCTGGCAGCCAACAGGTTAACAATACATCAGCACTGCCTGGCAGATAAAAACATACCTATAATCAGTGCATATTAGCACAAAGCAGAATGCATTGCCATTGTCTTCGGGGGGAAAGAATCACTGATGACCCATACATCTCATATCACATGGAAGAAACGAAAGGATTTTTTGTTTGTTTGTTTGTTTGCTACGCCCAGCCGACCACGAAGGGCCATATCAGGGCGGTGCTGCTTTGACATATAACGTGCGCCACACACAAGACAGAAGTCGCAGCACAGGCTTCATGTCTCACCCAGTCACATTATTCTGACACCGGACCAACCAGTCTTGTTTTCTAAACATCCAGGAAAGACTCACAATTTCAAAATAATAACTAACTCAAATCATCCAAATTCCGACTTAAGACTGATTTTGTGATGGACTGTCACATATAGCCACACTCACAGGCACATACACACAAACAAACAAACTTGTTTACCTTATCCCTGGTTTGCTTGTTACGACTGATCACCTTCAGGTATGCATCTGAAACAGGAAAAGAAATTCTGTGATACAGTGGTTGAAACCCATATCACATCAATTGATAGAAAATTAACTTTAAAACGAGAAAAATAACACCCAGTGATGGCGTTAGACTTGTCAAGGTCTTTAAGACACCTTCAAAAATAAGTCGTGTTGTTTTTGACTCACATGCGAAGCAAAAGTGAGTCTATGTACTCACCCGAGTCGGACGTCCGGAAAACTTTAACGTTGGATATTTCTTGGACACTATTCAGTCTATCAGTACCAAATTTGGCAAGATGGTGTATGATGACAAGGCCCCAAAAAACATACATAGCATCTTGACCTTGCTTCAAGGTCAAGGTCGCAGGGGCCATAAATGTTGTCTAAAAAACAGCTATTTTTCCCATTTTCTCTGAAGTTTTTGAGATTCAATACCTCACCTATATATGATATATAGGGCAAAGTAAGCCCCATCTTTTGATACCAGTTTGGTTTACCTTGCTTCAAGGTCAAGGTCACAGGAGCTCTTCAAAGTTGGATTGTATACATATTTTGAAGTGACCTTGACCCTGAACTATGGAAGATAACTGTTTCAAACTTAAAAATTATGTGGGGCACATGTTATGCTTTCATCATGAGACACATTTGGTCACATATGATCAAGGTCAAGGTCACTTTGACCCTTATGAAATGTGACCAAAATAAGGTAGTGAACCACTAAAAGTGACCATATCTCATGGTAGAAAGAGCCAATAAGCACCATTGTACTTCCTATGTCTTGAATTACCAGCTTTGTGTTGCATGACCTTGGATCACCTTGACCTTGGGTCAAGGTCACATGTATTTTGGTAGGGAAAATGTGCAAAGCATGTGAGTCGTATGGGCTTTGCCCTTCTTGTTTATAATGTAGCAGCAAAATAGTTTTTTCCAAATCATTACTGGAAATTACAATAACATGGTTGAAAACAAAGAAAAAACAAACAAAAAAACAAAGAACATACAGCAGTCCCTCTCATGAACGGACACCCTTGGGCCATAGCAAACCTGTCCGTACATTGCAGGTGTCCGGTCAGGGGAGGGGTGACCACACCACCCCCTCCCCCATACACTCACACAGAGACACACACACAACATGTTTGAGTCTATGCTAACCACTTCTTGTGGCTACTAAACGATAACATCCAACTCCTAATATTTTGTTAAACGTTCTGCAAACAATGATTTGTATGAATGGTGTTGAAAAGAAGAGATAAAATAAATCCTCAAGGCAGTGAACGCACTCACCATACACTGACATCATACAAAAGCAGCCACACAAACACAGCACAGAGGCAGGTGTGCAGATGCTTTGTGAGAATAAGCGTTGAAAACCAGTTTGAATAAAAACCAGCAGATAGAGCCGCATGTCATAATCATTCTTCTTGTCTGGCTTTATTGACTGCATGCCGATCTTGTGGCAGGGACTTTTCACTCTTCAGTCGGAAATACACTGTACACAACACCGCTCTCACTCTCCCTCACTGACTAGCCTAAGCCCTGACCCTTGGAAATTGTTTGGAAGAGTACACCTCTCTATTTCTCTCCAATGCTCTTCCTGCTGACATGCAGTGACACCGGACACCCCACTGAGTTTAGCCAGCTACCCCCCCCCCCCCCCCCCGCCCTCTCTCTCCCCCTCCCCCCAGCCATGTACTGTTTGGTGCTGTGGCCAGAGAGGTGTCACCGGCTAATTGAGGCCAGCTGCACTGTTCACTCAGAGCAAAACCAGTTGACTGGTCTAACTTTTGACAAAGCAACACAACTGAAGGGTTCACAGATTAGGTAACCGACTCACTGGTCAAGGCTGCAGGGAAACAAGAGTATCTTGTCAATGAAAGAGGTTACACACAGACACGCGATGCTGAGAACGGTGGCCAATTTTTCACTCTCTTTTTCGGAGGGCCTTCATCGACTGTGGCTTCTGTTGCTTACGTCCAACTGACAAGAATAAAGAGCATAGTGCAGTTTCATGTTGGCATCTTCGCATTTGAAAGCAAGAAAGTGCATGTACTCCACTCCTGACCCAAACTAACCCCCTCCTGATGGGTACACGTGCACCCAAGTTAACAGTGACTGTCATCACGCCTTTGCGGCTGTGACCTTTGTACCAAGAGCTGGACTGCTCTGTTATCGATTTTGGTGTGGTGAAAATTTGACGATGGTCTGTCCATACTTTGCAGGTATGACCTGCTGTTGGGACCGAAAATTAGTGTCTGTGTCCACGTTTTGCAGGTGTCCGTTTAAGGGGGGGCAAATATAGAAGGAAAACACTCCGTGCCGAGCAAATGTGTCCGTACATGTCAGGTGGCCGCTCATGCCGGGGGCCGTACATTGCAGGGACTGCTGTACTACAGAAGGAACACTCACTGGAAGATTGTTGAATTTCACGCCCCGATGCGTTGAGCAAGGTGCCGATGACCTTGAGTGGTGTGGGGTCAGGCAGGTCATCCCTCAAGGTCAAGATGGCCTTGATGGTGCGGTCGGTGCTGCCAGACATCAGCTGGTCACACAATTGCACTGCAAAAAAAAAATTGTCTGTTACCAATCTGGAAAATGTTTGCTTCCATACAAGTGCTGAACCATGAAATACACTACACAACCAAGGATCATCAACTGAAACAGATAATTCTGGCAGCTGTGTGTACTGATAGCACATATTAAGCATTGTTTAACAAGTGATTCAAATAGGGGGTTAATTACTACTGGTGGTTATACGCTCCCTGTGCTCAGATATAGTGATCAGAAGTTTTCACGCCTGTTTAATTAAACTGAATTTTCAACAGCGGTAAAAGCCCAGCACAGACTCAGTTCATACAATAAGGCCAGCTAGTTCAGTATTACACTATCAAGAAAAGAGATCACAAAGGGATACCTGCAGTGCTGCAATCTATGCATTTTTTTGTTACAGTCATAAATTTCTTCCCCATTAGCAGGATGTCAAAACTGTTCAAGCGTTAAGGCCGTCCTTAGTTTGGCCCAAAGTTGACTTTGCGATGACTGCGTGAAGATTTTTTACTGAAAACTCAGTGCCAAAGCTGGACTGGGTGGCCGAGTGGTAACGCACTTGCGCTCGGAAGCGAGAGGTTGCGAGTTCGACCCTGGGTCAGGGCGTTAGCAATTTTCTCCCCCCTTTCCTAACCTAGGTGGTGGGTTCAAGTGCTAGTCTTTCGGATAAGACGAAAAACCGAGGTCCCTTCGTGTACACTACATTGGGGTGTGCACGTTAAAGATCCCACGATTGACAAAAGGGTCTTTCCTGGCAAAATTGTATAGGCTTAGATAAAAATGTCCACCTAAATACGCGTGTGACTTAGAATAATAGGCCGTGAAAAGTAGGATATGCGCCAAAATGGCTGCGATCTGCTGGCCAATGTGAATGCGTGATGTATTGTGTTAAAAAATTCCATCTCACACGGCATAAATAAATCCCTGCGCCTTGAATATGTGCGCAATATAAATTGCATAAAAAAAAAAATTAAAAAAAATAAAAAAAATTCCTGCGCTTAGAACTGTACCCACGGAATACGCGCGATATAAGCCTCATATTGATTGATTGAAAGCTGAGTGCAGCCAGCTTCGTAACGTATACACAATTAATTTGAGGCTTTAACTAAGAATCTTTGAGCGCACAATGTATCCCTTCAAGACTTACACTCCTCTGCCACCTTCTCCACCTTGTGTAGCCCCCCCTCAGCCTTGAAGTAGGAGACAAACTGGTGCAGCGTGATGCCTGACGACGACTTCACCTTCTCCGGCACGTACTCAGATATGTCCAGGATCTTGGCAATCATGAAGCGGAACACTGAAGAAGAAAAAAGATTATGAATTGTGAGGCAGGAGAAATTAAGAACATATTTTTTTATATATATTTTTTTTAATAGAGCAAATAACTGTTGAGCAGAGAGAAAACAAGTCGCGTAAGGCGAAAATACAATATTTAGTCAAGTAGCTGTCGAACTCACAGAATTAAACTGAACGCAATGCAACGCAGCAAGACCATATACTCGTGGTCCACCGCTCACGGCATAGGCGGTGAAATTGACAAGAAGAGCGCGCGAGCGGGGTAGTGGTTACGCTATGCTGCATAGCACGCTTTTCTGTACCTCTCTTCGTTTTAACTTTCTGAGCGTGTTTTTAATCCAAACATATCATATCTATATATTTTTGGAATCAGGAACCGACAAGGAATAAGATGAAAGTGTTTTTAAATTGATTTCGAAAAAAAGATTTTGATAATAATTTTTATATATTTAATTTTCAGAGCTTGTTTTTAATCCGAATATAACATATTTATATGTTTTTGGAATCAGCAAATGATGGAGAATAAGATGAACGTAAATTTGGATCGTTTTATAAATTTTTTTTTTTTTTTACAATTTTCAGATTTTTAATGACCAAAGTCATTAATTAATTTTTAAGCCACCAAGCTGAAATGCAATACCGAATCCCGGGCTTCGTCGAAGATTACTTGACCAAAATTTCAACCAATTTGGTTAAAAAATGAGGGCGTGACAGTGCCGCCTCAACTTTCACGAAAAGCCGGATATGACGTCATCAAAGACATTTATCAAAAAAATGAAAAAAACGTTCGGGGATTTCATACCCAGGAACTCTCATGTCAAATTTCATAAAGATCGGTCCAGTAGTTTAGTCTGAATCGCTCTACACACACACACACACACACACACAGACACACACACACACACACACACACACACACACACACGCACATACACCACGACCCTCGTTTCGATTCCCCCTCGATGTTAAAATATTTAGTCAAAACTTGACTAAATATAAAAAGGAATCTGACTTTTTTGCTTAATTCACATTTCGTACAAGAGTGACATTAAATTGCAGTTCATAGGTGGTACTGGTAGAATTTGACACAAAAATCACTCATGAGATTGGGTCTCTCTCTCTCTCTCCAACACACATTTCATTTTCATTTTCATTACTTTACTGTCCCATCGCTGGGAAATTCGGGTCGCTTCCTCCCAGTGGAAAGCTAGCAGCAACAGAGTCGCGCTACCCAGGTGTCTGCGTGTTTAGGTGTAATCAGCCACCTGCACTTACGGCAGAATGACCGAGGTCTTTTACGTGCCATTGTTATGACACGGGGGTGGGACATGGCTTCCGTCTCTGGGTCTGCACATAAAGTTGACCCGTGTCCGTCTCGACACATGCACATACCTTCATAAGTAGTCAGAGTGTTACTTTCTTTTGAGTTTTTACGCAAATCCATGTTGTTTGCAAACAAACACACAAATCTTGTCAGTCTTTTTCTGTCTATGATCTCTGTCTGTCTATGATCTCTGTCTGTCTATGATCTCTGTCTGTCTGTGTCTCTCCCTCCTTTTATGACCCCTCATCCCAACAACACCGAGTCGCAACTCGATCCTTACCTCTGGATGGAGAGACCTGGAAGCGATCACTGATGCGTAGCGAAAACTTCTGCTCCAGGGTGGTGAGAAGGCGTTCCGGATGAACGCACAGCAGGTTGTGGTCCACTGTCGTCACCCAGAATTCCCTCACGGCCTTGTCTTCAGTCAGTTCGCTCAGCACTGTTTGGCAGCAAAAAAATAGTCATTTAGTGGGAAAAACAAACATACCTTTCGTCAGGAAAGTGGGTATAGAAGAGTGAACAATTTTCAAGTACATATGTGACCCTCCACGACGGTATGAGTCGCATGTCACCTTTGCATGATTTTCATATTTTTACATTTTCATAAAGAGTTTTTTATGCTCTATCCAGTGGTGAAAACCGTTTTAGAATAGAGCGAAAACTGTTTGAGTTATAAGCCTGTGACTAAGGTGACCCTCACACTGTTACCAGACACTCCCCGGGGTTATATTAAGCCCAGCGCAGAACAGCGCGAGGTGACATGCGACTCATTTCATGGTGGAGGGTCACATATTATCAATGTTGGTTGCAGTGTGTGAATTCTTCTGCTATTTTTAATTTTTAGGAAGTGTAATCATTTTTTTCCAGCTAGTTAATTAAGAATTAGGCACACCAAAAATACACCATAAAACCACCCCGCTGGATAGCAATATTACACACCATCTCCACATGTCACACAGCACGGAACGTATCTAATCATAAACAACAAGAAATTCCTCCGAGGTAGGAAAAACACCCCCGTCCTTACCATTCTCACTGCCACCAACTGAGAAGGTTAATTCCCTTTGACCATTAATACGTCCTTCTATAAGTCCTTGTAGAATCTTAATCCACCAATAACTCCCTAACCGTGTGTTTGACTGGTCCCAATTTTTGTAAGGACCGTCTCAGGAATGTATAGAGTAAGTGCGCCGGTGTCCGTACCCCTTCCTCGGACCGTACCCCTTCGGTTTTTGTTGTTTTTACTCGTCTGCAGACCTCCAGTCGGTTCGTGAAGCGTCTAATTTTAAACTAGAACTATCCGGCAGTGAATATTTGTAGCCAATGACGTGTTCGCGCTCACTTTACCGCCTTACCAGCCTACACGGCAAACCCACTTCTACTTTTGCTTTCTGCTTGTTGAAACTTTTAAGTTTTCCACTCGATCAAATTCAGTTGATATGGTTGTTTGAAATGGTCGTACAGCTCAGTTTGGGTCTTTCTAGATGTATTTTTCACGCTTAACACGATTATGGGGGTTAAAAGTATGCTTTGAGTCAAGTTTCATGGGTATTTGTCAAAACATAACGTAGCGTTCAGTAGAGTTGAAAGGGGTACGGTGTGACTTGTACTTGTACAAGTCGTGACGTTTTCATCTTTCGCCGTGTTGATATTTCGCTTCTCGGCCTCGTTGATCTAGTATAAACTCTACACTGAACAAAAAAACACCCTTCGATAGTACTGATGAGCGACCTTGTGTACCTTACATTCATGGGGCCAAATTTGTCCAACCAATTTGTTTTATTTAACTTAGAAATTTGATTCATCCTAAAATGTTTCCTTCTTACTCAAGGGACGTAACCACTCAGTACACGTTTTCGAAGAATTCGATTTTGGGGTTGAAATCTATAAAATTTTACCACCAATTTTCTTCACATGCAAGAAACTGACATGCTTTTCGTCCTTAAATAATTTCACTTCTTAATTTTACCAGGAAACAACATTTCAGTCTTGAGTATATGTCGAGGGGGAAATATGTACACAGGCGAAAGATGAAATCGTGACAACGGTCCCGGGGCCTGAAAAAATCAGGGTCTTCCTCGGTCCGTACCCACTTTTAATTTACTCTTTTTTGGGGGTTTTGAAGCCAATGTCTGTTTTATGGCCTACTCATTACTTTTTGTTAATTTATTATGTTACAGATTTGAATATATACGGGTTACTTGGATGACTTGATTGTGATACTGTTATTGTTTGTTACTAAGATCTGGTCAGTTCTCTATTTCCTAACTTTTTTGTTGTTGTTGACATTACACACACACATAGACTAAACTAAATTAACTATCCCATGAATATATTCACCATAAAATTACAGACAAGCAATCATACATAATTATAGGTATGCAAACGATTTTCTACAACCCTTAACTTGGTTAAAAACAACGACAGACGGACCAGGGTAGTAGGGTACGGATCGAGGCTTACCCGGGTACGGCTTCGAGGAACAGCTAGTACGGATGAAGGAAAACCCGGTACGGTCCGAGGCTCAGATGAATGACGTTAGAAACGGACTTCTACATAATTAGGGGATTCCCCTCTAAACCAACCAATGGCAGCCAAGAAAGGCCGACAGCCCGCAGTAGCTGTAGAAATTTATAGAATGGCGATCGAAGCCACAGCTCCAAAGTTATGAGCTTTCAAGCCTGAAAGGGTACGGACACCGGCGCACTTACTCTAGAACCTGTTCACCAAGTTTGGTGACGATCGGTCCGTTCATTCTTGAGATCTATATGCGAAAAAAACAAACAAACAAACACATCGACCGAATCCTATACACACCAATAACTCCCTAACCGTGTGTTTGACTGGTCCCAATTTTTGTAAGGACCGTCTCAGGAATGTATAGAACCTGTTCACCAAGTTTGGTGACGATCGGTCCGTTCATTCTTGAGATCTATATGCGAACACAAACAAACAAACACATGGACCGAATCCTATACACACCCCTATACCGGGGGTGTAAAAACAGAAAGAACAGACAGGGTGGCTCCTGCCCTAGCAGAATTAAGGATACTTTTACTTTGGTGCTAACACTGGCTGACAAGAACAAGAACGATGCTGAGAACAGTACAGTGAAACCCCCTTTTAAGACCCCCTGGTTAAGACCCCCTGGTTAAGACCCCCTGGTTAAGACTCCATAGACACCCCTGAGAAGACCGACTGTTCTCAGATTTCATGTTTAAATCTACCACCACTTTAAGACTCTCTCCTTTGATTTTCTCAGATGTTTGGAGCTCTTAAAGGGGGGTTCCACTGTAAAAACAACAACAGTCACTGCAACAAGGTGTCGTGAGTTACTGACCTGCATGGAGGTTGATGTCACTGCCAGCCTTGGCGATGGCCAGCAGTCGCTGTAGGATGAAGCCCTGACGTTGAAGTTTCTCCAGTGCGTAGAACTCACGACACTTCAGGGGACCGTAGTTTCCAAGGCTCTGTTGATATCAAACAATGGCACACGTTTATTGGATTGTTACATGAAACTGGTTTGTAAAAACACCCAATGAAATGGATTTTTTTCCTTAAAGCAATATTGTACTAGTAAAGAAAAGTCTCATGAAATCTCACAGACTAATGTGTACACATGCAGTTTCTTTCTGTATTTGAGTCACTCTGAGAGCAACAAGAACTGAAGACTCACTCACATTCCCTGTCTAAAACACACTTTGAAAGAAAAACAGAATCTCTCTCTAATTCTCTCTCTGGCACTCTTTTAGACGTCTGTAGACGGTTGTAATAACACCCTCTTTCCTAGGAAATTATAAAGTGACAATGCTTACATCAAACAGTGATAAACCTAAAATTCTTTATGCATAGAGTGAGTGAGTGAGTGAGTGTGTGTGTGTGTGTGTGTGTGTGTGTGTGTGTGTGTGTGTGTGTGTGTGTGTGTGTGTGTGTGTGTGTGTGTGTGTGTACACACAAATATGGAAATACACAAATATACCCCCCCCCCCCCAAAAAAAAAAAAAAATACACCAACACCCTTCCATACTCTCTTACCTCGAGGAGCCAATCACAGTAGGCGAGGTGGAAGAGAAGAGCAGTGTCAACTTGCTCGTTGCCAGTGGAGGGCGGCACTGGACTCGAACCCAGACTGGAACCCAGCTGGCCGTCTTCACTTAGCCGCTGGGCCAAGGACTCGATCCCTGAGTCACCAGTCTTGGCTGTGGATTCTGGACTTGACAGAATCTGATCGAGGCTTGTCTTGCGTGAAGTGCTGCAAATACACGGGGAATGAAAAACATATGATTGTGATGAGGATAAGCCTAATTAGTTGATGCGTCAAAGCTTTTCTGGCGTGAACTACTGTTTGTAAGTTGGCTTGCTTTCAGGACTACGCTCAGTAAAAGAAATGCACTGGAACAGTGTTTGTACAGTGAAATACCTCTGTTTAGAGACTCTCTGATTTAAGGCGACCTCTGTTTTTCCCGTCTTATTTCCCAAGATATTTCCTTCATAAAGTCTGTAAACTGAACTTCATTTAAGGCTGTCTCCTTTTTAACAACGCAATTTGTCACCGAATTTTTGAGGTTGTATAACAGAGGTTTCACTGTACCACTTCCTCTTTTGCTACAGCTCTCTGTAGCTTAATACCTATTCAAGCAAACCTTTGTGTGAAAAGTCTTGTTACAAAATCAATCAGAACATTTTGACCAACACACAATAGAAATAGAACAGCGCTCGTGAAGAAGCTGCAAAAAGGGAAACAACTGCACTTTTTCAAAGCAATTTGGAATTTTTTGTGCAGACAGTAGTTATCTCCCTTTGACAACTGTCACACTGAAAGGATGACCCGGTGCTTTATACGTTTTCCTGGTCTCATTATCAAAATTTGCTGCTTAAAAAAACGAAAAGCAAAAATAGTTGATGAAATCCACTTACACAGGTGAAGGGTCAATGTCGTCAGGAGAATCCTCTGTGTTGAGGAAGTCAAAAGCCTCCAGCGCGCTCTCTATAGACACGCTGATACTTGACGACCTTGAACTTGATCTTGATCCCCTGCACTGTTTCTGCAAAAGGTAAAGACAACATTAAGCTGATACTTTACGACTCCTTCATCCTGTCTTTTGCTTGATTCGTCTAACAAGCGATCCACAATTTCTTAAACTCTAAATATATCTCGCATCTTTGTGGTGTCATTTCATTTTTATAGCACTGTACAGCTTTATAATGGCACAACTATGCAAACGGATCAGCTCACTTGAAAACTAGCTAGTCAAGGTGAATAAGAAATGAGTGAAATATCACCATATCATCTGAAATCACCAGAAATTCTCATCAACAACCCTGAACCACCTACCCTGATGAACACGTCTCTTCCAGCAGCTGATTTTCAATGCTCATTTTACTAACATACATGTATCATTTATCATCACAATTCCAAGAACACACAGAACTCAGAGATGTCATACAAACACGAACAAGAACACAAATTTATCCGCCATTACATTATTACATGTGCTGATTGTTCTCTTTGCCTGCGCGCGTATAGTATGTTGGTTATGTTTGGTCATAGTATGTTTGTTTATGTTTGGTCGTTATCTTGCCTGTGCGTGTATTGTATGTTTGGTCGGTTTCTTTGCCTGTGCGTGTATAGTATGCTTGGTCGATGTATGTATTGTAAAGCGCTAAGAGTAGACATTTTTCTAGAATAGCGCTATAAAAGTTTGCATTATTATTATTATAGCATAACATCCATTGGTATTTGTCCTGGTATGAATAACAAACATACACCCATACACTCCTTACAGATATGATACAAAAAATCCAATAGGCTTATAAACAAAGCAAAAGAGCAGATTAAAACCAAACGTTACAGAATGTTGTCAGCAGTGCCCAGAACACAACGTACCCTGATGAACATGTCGAGGGAGGCGACGGTCTCCTCCAGCAGTTGTAACTCGTTGTACTGGCCGCGGAAGTCCTCCAGGGAGGTGTTGAGGTTGAACAGACCCTCCTCCACACTGCCTGCCTCCTCTCGCCACGTCGTGTAGCTCTGCGCCAGGATGCCCGGCAGCTGGGGCGAGGGGGAGGATGGGGAGGAGGAGGAGGAGGTGGAAGAGGCGAGGGAGGAAAGCGAGGACATGCCCACGGACTGTAGCGTCTGGCTGCCCAGTGCCGCGTGGGACAGGAACGAGCCCTGTGTAGGAGAGAAGCAACACTGTGGAACACGTTTGAGTAATGCTGAATTTGATAGAAAAGAGACTAATACTGTTTACTTTAAGAGCACCTGGTTAGCCCCCCTCCCCTCCTCCCCCCTTTCCTTCCCTTCTTTTCCTCCCCCCCCCCCCCCAAACAAAAAAAGGGTGATGAGGGATTGTCTTCTTTTTTAACTGACCTCAGCCATGTTAAATGTTTTCAGCAAATAAAACGATTTTCGGAAATAACTCCGTCCGATTTGTGTATTGGTTGTGGAAGAGTGAATACCCTTGCGTTTCCTCTGACAAACATTGGAGGGGCCAATCACCAGCCAAGGGTGTGTCAAAAACACCTGCTCCTGGCAGCTTTGGGATTCTTTCATGCAAAATGATCATCCTTACTGTTATACAGTGGACCCCGCCCTTCAAGACTTCCTCCTTTTTAAGCCCCCCCCCCCCCCCCCCCCCCTTAAGACCCCCCAATTAAAGACTCCCTCCGTTTTAAGACCTTGTTTTCTCAGACATTCTGTTCATAACCTCTGTAAAACTACCCCCATTTTTTGAGACTCCCTCCTTTTTAAGACCTTGTTTTCTCAGACATTCTGTTCATAGCCTCTGTAAAACTACCCCCATTTTTTGAGACTCCCTCCTTTTTATTAAGACCTTGTTTTCTCAGACATTCTGTTCATAACCTCTGTAAAACTACCCCCATTTTTTGAGACTCCCTCCTTTTTAAGACCTGGTTTTCTCAGACTTTCTGTTCATAACCTCTGTAAAATTACCCCCATTTTAAGACTCCCTCCTTTTTAAGACCTGGTTTTCTCAGACATTCTGTTCATAAAAGGTAAAGGTATTCCCATAACCATCTGGTCGTAGGGGAGAGAGATGTTAGAGATCTCCACTTTTCTGGGGGCCAGCTTTTTATGAGGGCGGTGCCCATCTCCTCTCCCTCGCTGCCTTTGCCTTCCCCGGCCCTGAATAGGGTCAGGTACCCATTTCCAGCTGGGTGGACTGGAGAGCACTCGGAAAAATCGGGTATTTGTATTTGTCCCCGAGTGGGGGACGAACCACGACCTCTAGCGTGAGAGGCACGCGCTCTAACCACTGTGCCACTCCGCTCTCTGTTCATAACCTCTGTAAAATTACCCCCATTTTTTGAGACTCCCTCCTTTTTAAGACCTTGTTTTCTCAGACATTCTGTTTATAACCTCTGTAAAACTACCCCCGTTTTTTGAGACTCCCTCCTTTTCAAGACCTGGTTTTCTCAGATTTTTGGAGGTCTTAAAAGGGGGGTTCCACTGTATACAAGGTGTTTCCAGGATACACTTTCGTCAGTCTCACCTGTGAGAGAGGCCTGTGGGGCGAGCCGGGCTGGGAGGTCTGCGGGCTGTAGCGATGATGATCCATCCCTGCGCCCCTCATGCCCATGTTGGGAGAGACGTGGGCGCTGTGGTACTGTAAGGAGGGGGAGGAGCCAAAGGCGTAGGCCTCGTCCCCCGCCCCCTGGTGGAGGTGGAGGGGGGTGGAATATCTTCGCTCGGGGCCCTGCAAGTCGCTATAGCTGCCAGACTGGTGGAGAAAAAAAAATTAAAAATTGATCATGATTATTAATTTGACGACACATTTTGCAGATAGCTAAACATTTAACATTTTACTGACTGAGGCTCTGTTCTGTAGACAAAAAATCAAAAGTTATCATGATGAGTTTTACGTCAGCATTTTATAGAGATTTCAACTTTTTATCTACTGAGACTTTGTGTTCTATCAAATTTACAATTTTATTTATATAACTTGCAGGAAAGGTGAAATTAAGCTTGCTTGCAACAGACAATGTCGATTGGTGTCGGCACTCACTCAAACACCTTATATCTCAGTTGAAATCACCAAAACCTTTGCCTTCAATCAACCGAATCGTTAAACTTTTACTTATGGTGGGAATCGGGGGACACCAACATTTGACTTAAACTTGTGAAACTTTTATGGCCATTTTGGCAAATTTGCTGAAAAACAATAAATCGGATGCAATAATCCCGGTTGGAATCTATGACCAATCAAGTTGTGTGAAGATGGCCAGTGCCCACCCACCAGATGACCGTTGAGAGCTAATACTGAAACGGGTCGTCGCCGGTGACCCTGTGGTCTGGCTGGGGGCTGGAAGTACGTCACAGTCTCATCCATGCCATCGAGAGGACTGAAAAACACAAATATCATTTTTACCCATGATCAAATCACTTCAGATTAGTAAAACATCAGCATTTACTTTGCAAGATACGTAATTTTAAATGTTTTCGGGGATTGTTTGGGGTGGTCGTCATGAGCTGGTGGTTGTTATCGACAGGTTGTCACAAGAGCCGGTTCGACAGTGTACTAACAATTATTTTGATTTGACTGGACTTTTGAACGTATAAATGAAACAGGAATTCAAAATGTTCACTTTTCACATTCAGTAAACACAAATTAAGCAGAAAAACAGAAAAACTAGGATCACACTCTGAGGTTGATACATTACATACTGTCAGTGTCACTTCCCATCATAACTCTCCCTCCGTCTGTTATCCTGTCTTGTAAACAATAGACAGAGGAAAAACAGGTGTCCTTTTTGGGAGATGTCCTCTCATTCGAGGGGCCTCATATCATAGGTTTGTTTGTTTGTTTATTTGGTGTTTAACGTCGTTTTAAACCACGAAGGTTATATCGCGACGGGGGAAGGGGGGAGATGGGATAGAGCCACTTGTCAATTGTTTCTTGTTCACAAAAGCACTAATCAAAAAATTGCTCCAGGGGCTTGCAACGTAGTACAATATATGACCTTACTGGGAGACATATCATAGGTACCACTGTACAATCCAAGTTGAGTCAACTCACTTCCATGTGATGACAATGGAGAGTTTGAGAGATCCATTGAAGTTGATGCTGATGGTCATGAGCTGGGGGTTGGCGGAGAACAGGTCCTTGACCTCGCAGTTCTTCTGTCCCAGCAGCACGCTCTTGAAGCTCCGCACCTCCTGGGCCTGAGTGGAATGAGATCATGGAGCAATGAAGCAAAATAACATGACATGAATATATAAATACATTGAATAAAACACACACATGAACACACAGATATACTGTCAGGCAGTAGAAACACTGACGGCATCGAAGAAAGAAAAGGGCAAAAGTAAAAATAAAAAAAATACTGTCACCATATCATTTATTATTTCCAGTTGATTTTTTTTAAACAAAAACGTGAAAACGGTACGTAGTGCAGACATTAATCAATTGTCAACACTTTGTCCAGCTGAATACAGTCCTACATTCACTATCATTGTGATTTTTATCTCAAATAAATTCTTACCTTTATGACTAGAATCTCTCCAACAAGAGATTTAAAGGTGAACTCTGGAACGTCCCATCTCTGCGTGTTGTTTTTCTCAATGCGACCTTTCGTCTTCCATTTCTGTGGTCCGTGCCTGATGGTCACCTCAAACACGTCACCGGGACACAGTCGTGCAAAGCCAGCCATGCCTGTAACAGGGAAAATCATACCATGATGAAACAATCTACTGAGCGACTGGGCAAGAATTTTTATGATAACTATAGCTGACCTGATTAGGAGTGTGCCCACGCGGTTAAATACCAGATGCCTTGATTGTTACAGACTGAAACACCCATTTTAAGACCTAAACAAGTCTGAGAAAATCAGGTCTTAAAAAGGAGGAAGTCTTAAAATGGGGGTTCCACTGTATATACGTTTTGTACCAGTTCACCTTTTGGACATTTAAGAGTAAGTTACAGAACGTAATTGAAAAACAAATTTCTTCATATTGTGGTCAAATCTGATCACATTATTAAGTGGTTTACAGCTTCAGACTCATAAACTGACGCCCCTTAACCCCTTCACTGCCACAGTATAACAGCATTATCCGAACGGTCTATGGGAAAGAACTGTGTTTAGAACCCCTACAAGTACTTGGACAGTGGTTACCTCCCATTTAGTTTTCAGAAATGTCCTGAAATGTTGTTGACACAAATCCCACGTATGAGATACGGTTATGGGCGTAGGACAAACCGAAAATGACCACGTATTACATACGGGTGGGCAGTGAAGGGGTTAATCCGTCTATCCTGTCCAACATTCCAAACGTACCAAATGTACTTCATGTCCCTCGTTAAGGAAAAAAATAAACAAGTCTGGTGTCCCTATCTAAACAATCCATTTAGTAACAACAACATTAGCGCACAGGGTCAAAAGAGGATAAAGAGAACTCTTTGTGTGTGTGTGTGTGTGCGTGCGTGCGTGCGTGTGTATGTGTGTGCGTGCGTGTGTGTGCGTGTGTGTGTGTGTATGTGTGTGTTGTGGATTGTGTACGTGTCTATGTGTGCATAGTGTGTGTGTGTGTGTGTGTGTGTGTGCCCATGCGGGCATGCAAGCCTGCATGTGTGTGTAAGGGTGAGGGTGGCATGTTAGGAGGAAGGGTGAGAGTGTAGACCTGCAGGAATGCAGACGGCTCACCTTTCAATTTGCAGTTGAAGGTCCCACACATGTTCTCCAGCTGAGCCTCGATGGCACACAGGGTCTGTGACACACACACACAGCCACAGCGTTACAACAATCACATTGACAAGGGGGTCAGTGGAACAGTGCTCTGCAGGCTTGCCGCATTAGTCATGCTATTGTACATGTACACACAATGTCTGTCACTCTTACAGCAGCAGAAACACTGGTTTGCTCAAATCACAGAAAGAGAGGCCATGAGACTGTTTTAATGATTAATAACGGTTATAAGCTACTGAAACAAGTGACATTTTACAAACAAGTCAAATAGAAAAAAATGCTTTGCCCTGGGAGAGGGTGGAGGTGGGGGGGGACAAGAGGAGAGAAATAACTATTTGATCTTTGCACAAAACAAAACTTAAAACAGCCTCGATTAGCATATTTTAACAAGTGGCTGTAACATTAATTACCTACTGCAATTATTAGGAGAAAAAAAAAAAGTCTGTTTACGGTATCCCGACCGACCCTATTTTTTTTTGCGCGACCCTACACTTTTTTGGGGCATTTGGGTAAAAAAAAAAAAAAAAAAAAAAAAAAAGGCTGTTTTTTGGCATAATAACTTAAAAATATGGGTTTTTGGAAAAACAATAAAAATAAAAATCCTTTCTTTGCCTATGTTACCGTAACCAGACTATTTTTTTTGTTTTGGCCTTAGTATACCTGCAGTAAATTACAGACAACTGTTTTGTTGGGAGTTCAAATATACACATGCATGTAATTTGTAAACACAGGTAGCAGGCAGGCACACACACACACAAGCACAGACACACACACTACCCCTGCCTTGAACACTAACAAACGGACAAACAAAACAAAACAAAGCAAAACAAAACAAAACAAGAATTCACTTAGTTTAAACAGGTTTGAACATTCTGATGCATAATCAAGGTCTTGCCATTAGTTGCCAACATAAAACAGCATTCACAGGAAAACATTATACCTGATGGGCTATATTTCATGCTTGGAGGAGCATTTCCATCAGAAAATCTGTCATGCGTGTCAATGTTGTTCACCCACGTCATCAATGTTGTTTAACCGACATAAATCCAATCCCATTTTATCAAACGATCTTTTACAAAAAACACCTCATGTTGACTCCTCTGTACGCACTGGAAGAAGTGGCGTTTGGAAGATGGAGAAAGGAGATTATTAATTGCTCTGCCTGTGTGTCAGGCCTGCCAACTCTTGTGAAGCGCCTCAAGTGTAACAATTGTGTTTTTTTTTAAAATTTCCTGCTTACCAAATGGTGTTTAAGTGTAGCATTGTCCAACATTTATTTGCACATTCGCATTAATTTGTGCTATCTCGCGCAAGAATACAATTATTTTAAATGTTTAATTTGAAAGCAGGAACACATATAATGCCCATTAGAGTGTCTGCAGTGCTACTTTTCAGTGTAGACAATGTTTTATGAACAGTATTCTGACCTCTACACGGAAAGAGAAGCAGAAACGAGTACCTGAGGACTCACAAGAAAGAGGGAACTGTTGCATGCTTGTGATAATTTGTTTGAGAGTGACGCTAACAGTGTAACAAGTTCTCCTACAAGTAGCATGCTACCCTGAAAGCGTAACAATAATGGCAGCTCTGGTGTGTGATGCGTGAGTGCGTGTGTGTGTGTGTGCATGTGTGTCTGTGTCGGGTTGGAGAGTTTCAGGATCTTACCTGTGCACACTCCTCGTAACCATACTTGACGTTGCTGAGCGAGTCTTTGCGGTTCCGTGGCGCTGTTGAATACGCTGTTGAGTATGCCCTGGCCATGGTTCGAGCCCCTGTATAACAAAACTCATCTAATAACCTCATATTACAATTTTATCACAAAATCCATTCACTGACTTCATACTTTTATCACTGGGCGGGACCATGCAAAGCCCAGGATAAGATGGGTTGAAATGTTACTTAAATAGTCATCTCAATTTCAACTAATTTAACCCATCGCTTGGGTACCCACCTAGCACTCGATCCCTGGCTTTTTCTCCTTACACACCATCCCTGGGTACATATATCTTATTGAGAAACAGTCTTTTAAAACAGCCCACTTGAACAACACTCATACTGTGGCCTGGCTCATATTGCTTATTAGTATACCAAAACACAGGTTCAGCCTTGTCCTAGTGCAATAGTGCTATGCTGGCACTTTCATTACATGACCCAACCCAGCAATTAACCTAAAATCTGCAATTCTGATTCAGCAGCAACTTAATATTACTCAATAATGATAATCATCAAAGATTCAGAAATGTCATTATTCTTTGTCCCTCGGGCTATTTCCAATCTAGAATAATAACGACATCAAATCAGTGTCAGAAGCTTCTTCATGTCATTATTAGTATGTGCAGGAGTATCACATTGAACTTACCTTCCAGCAATTTCTGATGCACAAGGTAACATTCATGCAGTTCGTCAATCTGAAGAAAATAGTAATAATAATAATAATAAGACATCTGTCAAAACCCTAGCTGCCTTAAATTGCATGACATTTCACAAAGATCATACTGATAAAAATTAAGTAAGCGCTTGAACAGCTTATTCTGTTTGTTGACACGGCCTCATATGTATCTGACTCACAGTTTTAACAAGATGAAATGCTGTGATGACAAAAAGGTCACACACAAATCAACAGCTGAAAATGTACACAATGAAGATAAACAAGCCTTTGGTAACTTTTTCTTATACATATAAAAACTAATATTTTCATTACAAAAATAACAAACAACAACTGCAATATTATGGAAAAGATTTTCATCAAACCTTTCGATAATTTAGCAGTATCACATCACAAGCAAGAAAAACCAACAACCTAGAATCAATTTGTATGTTATATTAAGTGAACATAACTGACGTGGGTGGTAACGCACTTGCGCTCGGAAGCGAGAGGTTGCGTGTTCAGGCCTGGGTCAGGCCGCAATTTTCTCCCCCCTTTCCTAACCTAGGTGGTGGGTTCAAGTGCTAGTCTTTCGGATGAGACGAAAAACCGAGGTCCCTTCGTGTACACTACATTGGGGTGGGCACGTTAAAGATCCCACGATTGACAAAAGGGTCTTTCCTGGCAAAATTGTATAGGCATAGATAAAAATGTCCACCAAATACCCGTGTGACTTGGAATAAAGTGTAAAAAAATTCCATCTCACACAGCATTAAGTCTCAGGGCTTGGAAACATGAATACACGCATGCAGGATAAAAAAAATGGGTAGCGCCGTATACTGTATGGCAGCTCGCTTTCCCCAGGGAGAAAGCAGCCCGAATTTCTGTGAGGTTACCCTCATGGACTATATAAAATCTTATCCTTATCCTTATCCTATGATGATTTACCTTGGCAAGATGGAACTCCAGTTTCTTGAGATATCTCTCAGCGGACTTGATTTGCTGAAAATAAAATAAATCATATGCTTGACTGCTCATGCAAATAAAAACAGAAAATATCGCTGAACTCAGAGAAAAGTAATGATTTTTTATTTTTTTTCATTATAGGCAATGTAAAAAAAATGCAGGTAAATCAGATGAAAGATTTCTCATAACTGAAGAGGCGACTCGACCTGAAGAATTGTAACTCACGACGTTGAATCAAAAATGCTCATTCACCGTACACTGGTTTCTTTAAAACTTATCTCATCATGTGCAATATTTGCTAACTCGGGCAGAATTGTCATCATTAATTTACCTTCCCTATGATCTTATCCGCTTTCTTCAGCTTATTGTTAATTTTAATTTGTTATTTAAACTTCAAATCACAGTAGAGTTCACAAGAGTAGGAACAAAAAGAATTGGAAACTTGAGACTTGCTCCATGATTTACATGTGTCTGGGAGTATTTGTCATACTTGCATGCCTGTTTTAACTAATTGATCTAAAATCTCCGACACATATCAATTATGAACAGCAAAACCAGTTATCATTATCATATACACGAAAGTACACCATTGAAAAACTTAACTACATGCAATGCAAATAACACAATGAGAGAGAGAGAGAGAGAGAGAGAGAGAGAGAGAGAGAGAGAGAGAGAGAGAGAGAGAGAGAGAGAGAGAGAGAGAGAGAGAGAGAGAGTTGAAACACAAACATACTTATTTTTGTGTTTTCAACGCTATTAATCATTTAATGTGTACATTGGGATGTCCCATAAGTGGTAGATTGGTAGTGGTGGTGGTTGAAAGGGGGGGGGGGGAGGGGGTAAGAGTTACAAAAAGATTAATGATGTGCTGCCATCTAAAGAAGTGAATTCAACTGTCCCGTGTGAAATTCTCTTCCCTGACGTAATATTTAATTTTAATGAAAAAAAAAGGTGTTCTTTTGTGCTGATTATAGTGCTATTACAGTGCAGGTGGGTGGCAGGTTTTTATCTTCTTTTTTGGGGGGGTGGGGGGGGGGGGGCTTGGGTTGGAGGATGTGATTATCTGTTCTTAAATATACCCACAAGGCAAATCTAAGTTCAGTGCAACTTGATCTTTCTCTCACACCCAATTAGGGACCCAGTTTCACGAAAGTTAAATTAAAAATATAAACAAATGCATCGAGAGACACAGTGTCGAAGCATCCCATGTGTTATAAATAAATGTATGTAATTATTGTGCTGTTATAGTAGTCATTCCACTTTTAAGGAACTGCAGGTGCATTCAAGTGATCTAAAGTTACAACCATGTGACTCCACTGAAAATGTGCTAAATCTGCTTTTCATTAAATGAAACAGTGATATACCAAACAACACATGTTTACAACTGTTAATGTGGGACTGGCTGCAACCAGCTTAAACATGATATATATATGATTTTTGTTTGTTTGTTTGCTTAACGCCCAGCCGACCACGAAGGGCCATATCAGGGCGGTGCTGCTTTGACATATAACGTGCGCCACACACAAGACAGAAGTCGCAACACAGGCTTCATGTCTCACCCAGTCACATTATTCTGACACCGGACCAACCAGTCATAGCACTAACCCCATAATGCCAGACGCCAGGCGGAGCAGCCACTAGATTGCCAATTTTAAAGTCTTAGGTATGACCCGGCCGGGGTTCGAACCCACGACCTCCCGATCACGGGGCGGACGCCTTACCACTCTAAGGCCAACCGTGCGGGTATATATTACCCGCTATTACGAGCTAGTCGTGTGACAGAGAGTTTTCTTGCACACGAGACTGTAGATGTTTCACGACGGCTTTAGCCGGAGTGAAACAGCAGCAGTCGAGTGTGCAAGAAAACTCTCTGTCACACGACTAGCTCGTAATGGCGATTATGTCTCACAGCTTCAACAGAGGAGAGAACAAACACGTTTTGCGTACTCACGCTTGATAAACCTAAACACAGGAGCAGCCATTGTGGAGAGATCTACTTTTTGACGAAAGTGACCGAACAACTATAAATGACGTCTCGGAATATGTGAATGACGTCACAGTCATCGTCACATTCTGTATCTTTTGAAGCATCGCAATCTTCATGACGTCTTTCTGTGTCTGCATCCGCGAAATGTTTGTTCTTTCCGGGATCTTTGTCATCTATGTTCACAACTCTGTCCTTATAGTGTCAGACTAACAGGCCTCCTGAGCGAGCCACTTTCCAAGGGCAGCTAAATTCGCGTATGGAAACAGTGCTGTCGTCTGGAATGCCGTTTTCAGTATTCTGAGCGTTGAAGAATTTGTAAAGAGTAGAAACGATAACAGCAGGAGAAATAAAAGTCGTGTGTGCATTTTGGGGTTTTTTGGGGGACGATTTCGAGTTTGAATCCGTTCTTGCACATGCTCCAAAGCGCGTAACATACAATCTTGCACACGTTTGCTTTAGTAGTGGCAAAGAAGGAAAGCGTGTGACATATATATATATATATATATATATGACAATAAACACTGATGCAGTTAATACAACACACAGGAAGGTCAAAAGAAAAGTAAAACAACAACAACACCAGGTAGCAATTCAACTAATCTACATTCACAAGGTCAGTGAGTTAAATAATTTGTTACGTTCTTACAGATGCAGTGTCAGAAAAAAAACATGAATATTTTGCTCTTTGACTTTTTCCAGAGCATCTAAGCTAAGAGGGTTTTGGAAAAAAAACATGCTAAACTAGATAAATCATGCATACACTGTCAAATGGAATAAGCACATTATACAAGTTTACACTGACATTTGTTTTTTGATGGCAGAAAGTTTTTTTATGCAGTTCTGTGGAAGTCATAAAGAATGTGACCAGAACTAGTAAGTCTTGAATTATTAGGCAAAAAAAAAAAAAAAGGTCTGTTTACGGTAACCCGACCGACCCTAGTTTTTTCGCGCGACCCTAGACTTTTTTTTGGCATTTGGGAAAAAAAAAAATCTCGTTTTTTTTGGCAAAATAACGTAAAAATATGTTTTTTTGGAAAAAAAAAAAAAAAAAAAAAAATCCCGACCTACCGACCCTATTTTTTTGGCCTATGTTACCGTAAACAGACCTATTTTTTTTTTGGCCTTAAAGATATCAACAAGATATCACTCTGCTTAAAAAGCACCATGATGTTGATTTCTCCTGTGTGGGGGAGGATCTTAATTGTTCCATGTAAAACTCTGTGGCCAGATTGTACCATGGTGACCCGGCCATCGAATCACTTACACGGGACGAAGGACTGTGCAACCTTTAACAATTAAAGGTCATGTTTCCCCCCTCCTTTTTTAAAGTCTTCGCGAAATAAGTGTTACTGTTAGATAACAAAACTTTTTGAACATGCTGCTCAGAAGTAGTCGTGCGCAAAATTGTATTGTTTGAAGAAGACCATGCAAGAAACAAAACAACTGAATGAGTAACTGAGAGCAAAGTGCAGCAAACCAAACAATGATTGAATCACTCTCTGCGTACCTTGTCCACTTCATGAACTCTTCCCTATTCAAGAGGCAACAATAAATGGAATTGTTAATTAAATATTGTTATAATCAGATGTCAGTTGTTATAGGATTCATTAAATATTTTTTTCATAATCTGTTGTCATGTTAGCTATTCATTACAATTTTGTTGTTGTAATCTGTTGTCATGTTAGCTACTTCTATTAGTTTAAGGAGGAAGCTAAGTCAAAAGAGAGTATACTGCTGTTACACTATCAACACTGTATCATACACATACAGAATGAAATATTACTTGCACAACAACTCAAGGATTATACACGAGTACAGAAGACTGTGAGGCAATTTGAACAAAAGTGTAATTTTCTAACCTAAAATATTTTCTTTTAAATTCACAAGGAACATAACAGCAATAATTGTTCTTGACCTAAGAATAAGCATTAACTTCAAAGTGCTTCAAAACCAAAAGAAAAAAACACCTCTCCCAGTTAATAGCCCAATTAACATAAAAAGACCAGCAAATATATCATCTGCAGCTCTAAACTCCGAAGAATTGAAGACAAAAGTGATCAAAGTCAAACTTTACATTTTCCCAGAACCTGAATTTAGTGTCAAAACTTTAAGATACTCGCATCAACTTTCAAGTCACAATTACACAATTTTCCCCATGCTTTATTTCCAACAACAGCTAAATTTAGACACTTATAGTACTTCACCATGAAGATGGAATTGGTGCTTTGGGCAAGGCACAGAGAGAATAAAATCAAGGGGAGTCCTGTTGGTGTTTACCTGTGCAGTGGAGGTAGCATTGTCACTAGCCTGCAGCTGTCGGATGTCTTCATTTGTAACCTGGATGTACTCTCTGAAACAACACATTCAACAAATGATCAAATAAAGAAACCTAAAAAAAGAAACAGATAGAATAGAAAAGACAAGACAGAGAGAGAAAGAGATCTGACTCTCGCTTGATTTCAAAGTAATTAAGTTATTGTTAGTATGTGAAAGTGCTAGTGTGTGTGTGTATGTGTGTGTGTGTGTGTGTGTGTGCGCGTGCATGCCTGTGTGTGTGTGTGTGTGCATGTGTGCGTGCTTCCATCATTTAGTGTGTGTGTGTGTGTGTGTGTGTGTGTGTGTGTGTCAATCAAATTATGCCAAAGACAGCGAAAGTGGTAAAAGAAAAGTATGTTTATACTCTCATATCTGCACAAAGTTTGTATGACCGCATATATATGTATAGGTTACAACACGAGTGTTTTTTTTTATATGGCTTGTATTTCAGTCAGCGGATGAATATCATCGGGAGACACGAGCCTCTGGCGAGTGGCTCTCGATTGATATTCCCGCTGGGTCTTGACTGAAATACAAGCCATATAAAAAACCACGAGTGTTGTAATCTGTATATCCCATTCTACCATCAAACACAAAGTGTAGACTACTAGCGGCACTGTTGCGATCTGTGCAGGGTAAAACTGTTGCCAGCGAGACTTAGCCCTTTTGCAACCTTAACTAAGTGACCGTCGCTGAAAAAATAAAACGAATGAGTGCATCGATAAGTACGCGGTAACACTACTTTCAGACCATTTAAAAGCTTTAAGTAAAGGTTCATAAGTTGCAAGAAAGTAATGAAGTCGAATAGAAATTAATTTAGTTGAAGCGCACAATTCTTTTGTTTTGCGTTTCAGGTCGGCAGAACGGGCGAAACGGGTTTGGGACCCATTTGGCTTACTCGATTCAGAATCGATTCCACGTTGTTTTTCTCGAACGTGCTTATTGACAGAGAAGCAAATTTTAGGGAACAAATATGTAGGTTTAGATTTAACCATTTGCTCCCTATTTGAAATGTATCTACGTGATAAACTGTTTTGCGAGTGTGTTTGCATGGATGAACTTAAACTGGTATGGGTGTGACTGTGAGGAAAACGCGACCGACACGTCTGTCACCGCCGATTGATTGCATTTTGAAGGAATATGACTGGATTACGGAAAAATATGTGGACTTACTGCAGAGCCAGGCAAAAGAGTAGACTTGCTCGCAAAACACGTGAAACAGCCGATGTTTGATAGCTGAAGGCGCACACCAAAACACACTACCGACAGATTCTCAAAAGTCGTCTGCTAACGATGCAAGGGGAGGGTACTCGTGTTTTTGTTTTGGTTCGCTAGCATCTGGTTATCTTGTAAGTTGAATGTTCGTTTTTTTCGACCTGCATTGCTTTCATAATGAAAGAAACTTTTGCTTATTGCATCTCATACATCAGATCAGTTCTGAGATTCATTTTTGCGTGCAACTGATATGGTTTTCTGAGCCGTGCAATACGATTTTAGAACTTCATACAAATTCTGTGTCACATTGTTCGGCGCGAGGTCAAAGGTCGGGAGGAAAGTAGTCCTTTGCCCAAATCGGAATCTGCACTATCATATATTTTTTGGAGTCCATGATGTATTTATTGAGCTATAAAAATACAACATATATACCCATACTGAAGTAACAGAGACAAAGAAGGGAGGTCATGGGATATATATATATACATACATCCATGACAGTCCACATGTATCTTTACACACACAACAATTCTCACACGTGTTTGTTCGCATTTGTTTGTTAGCGGTTCTGAATTCCTCTCTCCCCTGTGCAAGACTTGCAGCACATAATCCCAAAGCAAACTGGGGGCATGATGCCTCAACATGTGTGCTCACAGCTTTGCCAAGAAGGGCCAGAGTGCAGTGGGCTTTACGCTCACTGTCCGCTCGGACACTCGCAACGCAGGGCAAAGCACCTAGCTTGGCACAAGGTACATGTTTCAACGTCCTTTACACGTTTTTTGTTTAGTTTTTGAGTGCACATTCTGGTTATGTTGGAGGCTGTCTGGGAATCGAGGTGCTGCAGAGTGCAATGCTGCGGCGTCTGGCTTATTCCGCCCTTGCTTGTTTTATGGCGTCCTTCCTCAATTTGCTTAATTCATTGTCAAAACAACACTGTGCCTTCTCAAGCCTTTCTTTTCTTCTCCTATACTTTTTTTTACCTTGTTGTACAAACTGAAGTGGAAAAACAGAGCAGAGAGAAGGGGGGAGGGGGGGGAGGGAGGAGAGAGAGAGAGAGAGAGAGAGAGAGAGAGAGAGAGAGAGAGAGAGAGAGAGAGAGAGAGAGAGAGAGAGAGAGAGAGAGAGAGAGAGAGAGAGAGAGAGAGACTTGAGAATAAACCATGTTAGGGCCAACAACCCTTTCTCCCTCCCTCTCCCCGTGA
The DNA here is from genome assembly GCF_037325665.1 of Littorina saxatilis. Lineage (NCBI taxonomy): Eukaryota > Metazoa > Mollusca > Gastropoda > Littorinimorpha > Littorinidae > Littorina > Littorina saxatilis. The sequence goes on from NC_090251.1 coordinate 54,096,300, forward strand.
GCCACCAACCCGATCCATAATTCAACCTCGATCCCCTAATCAACGAATTTACTAGAAGATCCTCATGTCATTCTGTCAACACACACTTCCCTGAAACATTTCTACCAAAAGCAAGTTCACAACATTAGTTCACAGTTCGTCTGATACATGTCAGGATAGCAAAATGCACCCAGAAACCTTAAAATTGCCTCTAAGTGGTCATTTTTCAACCTCATTTTAAAGTTCATCACTAATAGTAAAATCAAGTGAGCAAATGAGAAGAAGAAGTAAAATCAAATGAACCGGCATCAGTGAAGTATTACGGTTGCCCAAGGGCACATAGAGAGCTGTCAAATGCAGGTGTGCCAACCGACTCGAAGACCTGTTAATTGCTCTTACAGGGCATGATGTTAAAAATGTTTGAAGGTCATTCAACCAAGACTCAAGTAATGTCAGCTAAGTGCGACACATGTGAAGAGCGTTACCTTGAAGTTGAGGTGCCACATTAGCTAAAAACAGCAAGGGAAATGTAGGAGTTTTGCTATCCTAGCTTTTTCTTGGTCAACTCAGATGATAATTGTATCATATGTGACATTCTGCAGGTTCATGGATATGAAAAACTTACAAATTGGTAACTAATTTTGCACTTTCCTACCTATTAGTAAATGTTACCAAGACATTACTTTGATTCTCCCTTTGCCTCAGGCCTGCTCCCAATTCAGTACAGTGGTACCTGTGATGAAAGGACAGCCTTGGGACCAGCCCACAGTGTCCCTACAACCTGTGATGAAAGGACAGCCTTGGGACCAGCCCACAGTGTCCCTACATTGCAGGTGGCCTGTCATGACAGGTATACTTTGGTAAAGATAATATAAAAAGGGACAACAGGTGTCCTTTTAAGGGAGGTGTCCTCTCATGGGAGCGTCCACACATCACAGGTACCGCTGTAGTACAATATCATACATGTACATTCATCAATGCTTGATGTTTCAACCTAAATTGACAGCAGCATTCAATGAATATCCTTGAAAGTACACTGGGCCACCTCCCCCCATGCACCCCCAACCCCCTTTAAAACCATACACTTTAAAAACCAGGAAGCAATGGAAAAAAATCAAAAGACAGTTCTAATGTCTCTTAACCTAAATAATTCTGTTTCTGTCAAAAATCACCCAGACTATAAAGGTAAATGACATCTTGAATCACATGCTGTCACTACCAAGTACCACAAAAAGAAATGGTCATACAAAAACAAGAACTACTTCAATACTTGTCTCTTCACCGAAACATTCCTGTTTCTTTTGAAAGTCGATTTAGCCTCATAACCTAAATGTTCCCTTTTTTAAACATTTTTTAACAAATCACCTTTTTTTTTTTTAAAGCGGTCAAAGGCATGGTCATTGCTCCCTCCCCCTGGCTTGTCAAGCCTTGCTCAAATATTTGATGTCTATGTGAAAGGGGCCTTAAGTCAACAATCCAACACTTGCCCTGACTTGAGTGTCCCCTTCAGACCAGGTACTTGGATGGTGGCAATTGCTATTCAATATGCTGTGAGAATGGACCATCATGAATAAAATGCAGCATTTTTCCATCTATTGACAATATGTGACCTAGGTGACTGGGTGACCCACTGACCGAAACTTGTTACACAGTGGAACCCCCTCAAAGACCCCCCCCCCAAGTTAAGACTCCCTCACTTTTCAGACCACGTTTTCTCACATTTTCTGTTCATAACCTCTGTAAAGGTCCCCCCATTTAAGACTCCCTCCTTTTTAAGACCTGATTTTTGAAGGTCTTAAAAGGGGGGTTCCACTGTAATGCCCTGCTGATTCAAACATTTTACATTTGATACACTTAAGCTTTCCCCCCTCCCCTCCTCCCCTGAATGGGAAAGAACAACACTGCTTTGATTTAATTTTTATTTCTTCAACTGCATGCGCGTGTGTGCATGTGATCAAATGTATGTGGAGAGGAGCCGGTGGTATTCGGACAGGAGTAAAACCTAATTCAAGATTATAAACCACACCTGATCGCTTCAAGGTTGGATTCCTCATATTCAGAAAACTATGAGGCCTGGAACATTTCAGCTATCAGTACAATATTCTTTTTCTTCTGCGTTCGTGGGCTGAAACTCCCACGTACACTCGTGTTTTTGCACGAGTGGAATATATCGTATGACCGTTTTTACCCCGCCATTTAGGCAGCCATACGCCGCTTTCGGAGGAAGCATGCTGGGTATTTTCGTGTTTCTATAACCCACCGAACTCTGACATGGATTACAGGATCTTTTCCGTGCGCACTTGGTCTTGTGCTTGTGTGTACACACGAAGGGGGATAAGCCACTAGCAGGTCTGCACATAAGTTGACCTGGGAGATCGGAAAATCTCCACACTTAACCCACCAGGCGGCCGCGACCGGGATTCGAACCCTCGACCTTCCGATTTAGAGGACAACGTCTTACCACCCCGCCACAGCGCCCGTCAGTACAATATGATACCACTTATAGTCATGAACAGTCAGCAGTTTTATGACAACAGGGACCAACAAGAAATGTTTGACAGTTCAAATGACCCGTCGAGTCTCTGAGTTGCTTGCAAGCTTTGATGGCAAAACACCACTGAAAAAATGTGATCTATAAAAACTTTCAAGATTCAGAATTCAATATACATTGATATATAATTCAATATATTATATACGTTGATATAATCACATCTACATAGAACAGTCAGTTTGTTCCCTGACTCAGAGGACAATAGGTTGGTTAGACCTAGATTGAAAATACGTATAGGTCCAAATACAGTCCTAGCTAACATAAAAATCGTTCTGTCAGAACTCCTCCTACATGTGAAAACTATCAGAGGGGCGAAATAGGGGGTCACAACAATGTGTCCGATAGAAATTTTGTTTGCGTGAATGACTGAAGACTGAGGTCTGCCAACAACACTGTTAGGAGGAATGGTGGTCGTCCCATTGTATTCTGTCAATTCAAGAGAGAGAGAGAGACATGAGCAGTGTGCTAATATTTCCATTCAAGAGCCTCAATGGCCCTCCCCCACAATATTTTGTCTAATCTTCAACAGAAATTTTGAGTTTGACACACCTCAACTTAACAGACCTCAGCACACCTTTCTTAACTTTGGAGGTTTGTTCATTATCTGAAATTAGTTTCCACCCGGAAAGCATTGTCTTATAGTTTCTGATTACAACCAGAGGCCAACAGGTGACTTGGAGAAAAACACTTTCAAGATGACCTGATTGACATAGGTATCTTACATCTACAAGATAACAGAGTTTACTCAGCACTCTTAATCCGAAATGAGCAAACATCTCCACTGACAGAGCTCAATCTGTGTCAAATGTCCGTCGTGACTTTAGGACAACTTCACAACACTTAAGCCTCTTTGAGATGTGACGCTGTGCCAAAACGTGCTTTGACGGTCACCCCCTGAGTTTGATTACATTTTTTTTTATCTGTTCGCATCTTTCATGGCAAACCAATGTTTTTTAATGACAAACATAACCCATAGAGATAATAATCATAACCGTGCTAGATATGGTCATTTCTGTTTGACAATAAAAAAAGAAAGAAACGAGATGCGTGGGTTGAAACGAGTGAGTGTGAATGGGACACTTCAAGGGAACTCAGGATTTTGCTTGTTTGCTTGTTTACCATCGACTTACCTATAACTTACTGTGTGTGTTTGTAGATGAAGTATAAGTCTTCAAATCTGTCCCACAATAAATAAAAATTTCAAACTATTTCTTAAAAAAAAAAGGATTGAAAAGGAACGGTTTCGGACGTTACACATAATGTCAAATGTGCCTGTGAACGAAAAGTTCGTCTGCTACTCCACTGTGAGCCGTCGTCAACATTCACGTTAATGGCGACTACAAATTGCACTCTTTGAACGTAATTTACCACACAAAAAGCATTAGACCGTGTGCTAGTCAGTCTTTCAGCTCTGAAAAGGTCAGTACTTTTTTTTTTGTCAAACGGTAACGTACGAAAATATCCAGATTCCAAAAAAGGTATTCTACATTTTCGCGGTAGAAAGATTATTTCGGGAAGCCATCTTTACCCAGAATGCACTCTGTGTTTGATTTCCCAAGATGGCGGCAAAGAAGAGAGAAGGTGAGTGTTTATAATTTTTTGTCAGGCACATCGTACTGGTAACGTCCGACATAATATAACGACTGAATTGCAAGTTTTTAGTGTTTTTAAAGCTTTTTAATGCACACTACAACGGCAAAAACGGACTGAAGCGGCAACACCATGTGTTTGCGTCCACACGTGTCTATGTACCGGGCATGAGTGACCTCGGCTTTCAGTCGTTACGTGGACACAGCACAAACTGTGTCCATTCAGTTCTACATCTACCAAGTGTAACATCTGACATGCTCAACAGCCTGCAGACTATATTTACAAACTGTTTGTCACTTTGTTTCTGGTTTTAGATGTGGTACACAATGTATTAAATAAGATTATTTTTGTTCTGACAAGATTTCTGTGTTTGTTGCATTTTTAATGAAATGTGTGTGTACTGCTTGCTGTCGGACGTTACACAGGACACAGTGAGCAGATGAATTTATGGGACAATAAAATTGAATTTTGGTTTGGATTTGATGTGAATGTCAATTTCAGCATCTAAGTCAATGATAAAGATTAGATTCAGAAATATCTGGCAAGTAATTATCATACTGTGGCTAGTTGTACTGTGTCCAGTGTAACATCCAACATCAGTCAGGTGCCCGTCTTTATTGATCAATATCTAAAAAACGCTGCTTTCATTTATCTTTTTAAAACTTGAAACACATTCAGGAAACCTCAGTCTTTAATGCTGCAACATCCAACAACAAATATAAACAGTTTTATTTTTGCCTCAAGTGTCCCATTGTAAGGAGGCAGGTTCTGGCACAGCATCATGTCCGTAAGTACAAGATAAGACTGAACCTATCCTCAAGGGCTGTCCACCCCTGAGTACTTGATGTCTTCTCTGTAATCCACCGAGTACTTGATGTCTTCTCTGTAATCCACTCTGTCAGGGTAAAAATTGTCACTAGGAGTCCTATGTTTTTGTGATTCTTTGTGATTCTTGTATCACTATCAATACCGGAATGACCGAGTGTGGTATTGAGTAGGCTTTGTGTTTTGTGATATTTTATAAAAAAGTGTTTTGGTTTTAATCTTTTAAACAAGTCGCGTAAGGCGAAAATACAATATTTAGTCAAGTAGCTGTCGAACTCACAGAATGAAACTGAACGCAATGCCATTTTTCAGCAAGACCGTATACTCGTAGCATCGTCAGTCCACCGCTCATGGCAAAGGCAGTGAAATTGACAAGAAGAGCGGGGTAGTAGTTGCGCTAAGAAGGATAGCACGCTTTTCTGTACCTCTCTTTGTTTTAACTTTCTGAGCGTGTTTTTAATCCAAACATATCATATCTATATGTTTTTGGAATCAGGAACCGACAAGGAATAAGATGAAAGTGTTTTTAAATTGATTTGGACAATTTAATTTTGATAATAATTTTTATATATTTAATTTTCAGAGCTTGTTTTTAATCCGAATATAACATATGTATATGTTTTTGGAATCAACAAATGATGGAGAATAAGATAAAAAAAAATTTGGATCGTTTTATAAATTTTTAATTTTTTTTACAATTTTCAAATTTTTAATGACCAAAGTCATTAATTAATTTTTAAGCCACCAAGCTGAAATGCAATACCGAACCCCGGGCTTCGTCGAAGATTACTTGACCAAAATTTCAACCAATTTGGTTGAAAAATGAGGGCGTGACAGTGCCGCCTCAACTTTCACGAAAAGCCGGATATGACGTCATCAAAGACATTTATCAAAAAAATGAAAAAAACGTTCGGGGATTTCATACCCAGGAACTCTCATGTCAAATTTCATAAAGATCGGTCCAGTAGTTTAGTCTGAATCGCTCTACACACACACACACACACACAGACAGACAGACAGACACACACACACACACACACACACGCACATACACCACGACCCTCGTTTCGATTCCCCCTCGATGTTAAAATATTTAGTCAAAACTTGACTAAATATAAAAAGATGTTTTATTAGTGATATTTTATAAGTGTCTTGCTTTTAATCTTGCTTGATAAACAGATTTATCCTTGTAAAATAAAGTCAAATTGTTCGTTCGCTCGTTCGTTCTTTATTCATACTAATGATTAGTGCACAGTTATTCTGTCTGACATAATTCTATGTTTTACAGCCTGTGCAACTAGAGATCTAGCTTTCAGGTAGCAAATGACAATGATGAGAAATAATTGTTGCTTTGATTTAGTAACCATACAGAGAGCCCTTGACCCTCAAATGTTGACTGACACTTCAACAACCTTCAAGTGACCAAGTCAAAATAACATGATTCATCCCATTGAACGGGACAACAGACAGAAAGAAAAACATTCCTTAGTTCGACACTTCCTTATAATAATTCCCCTGTGATTTTACAACAAATAATCAGCTCTCTCTTTCCTGTTAAAATCCTTTGATCAAGACAAACCTGCATCATTGTAGCTTTCCCTGTCATGCTTTGATAACTGGATTTGCGTAATACAGAATATATTTGTGCGTCTCTTAATTCTTGTCCAATTTTGTATTACCACAACAGCTACTTTTTTTTTTGCTGCTAGTTTTTGCAATCAAATCTGGCTAATACAATCATTTACAATTACAAACAAACGGTTTGATTTGTTATGACAGCATCAACAGCTTGATAAAACTACAGGAAACAAACACCCAATAAAACTCTCTTGAATGCGTGCATTATAAGAGATCATCAAATCACTAACATTTCTTCTGATCTACTATTATGATCAAGGTTGATCAGTGATTACAAAAAAACATATGCTGTAGCCAATCAGAAATGGTTCAAGAAGCTTTCAAACCATTCTTCCCCCCTCCCCCTTCAGTAAAACAGAATTAGACAACAGCCAGTTTGGCCCAATATTCACAGCAGCTATAAGATGCAACATAAGGCAGGATACATTGCCATCTATTGATTTACACTCGGCTTCCCGGCAAAGGTGTGTGCAGACAAAGGCTTCCTGAGCAAGTTGTTGTTGGCAGAAAGACATCTTTGCCTCAGATATATATCGTTATGGCCTTTCTCTTCACACTCTGACCATAATCTCTGTGTGTCACACTTTACTGTGTAAGTGAGAAATGTTTGCTTCTGCTTTTTTCCCCCATATCTGTATGGCTTTCTCTTCTCCCTTCAATGCTTTAGCTCTGCGGTGTAAGTGAAAAATGTTTGTTACAGGGCCAGGGAAGTCTGTGTTTGTCATCTCAAGTTCAAACACATGTGAGAGCTTAGCATAGCATCACATAGCATAGCACAGCCTCGGCCAGTATGTGGGTTGTAAAGTGCATATTGCTGTCTGGTTCATAACCTTGCATTGTTGACTAGTCCTCGCTTTGAGGTTTCTGCCGCAGTGTGTTCATACATTCAACACTGTTCACCGATTTCTCCAAACATGTTAAATATGAGCTCAACTGTTTACATTTTCTTGTTCCTTTCTTTATTTTTTTTGTTGCTGTACTAGATTAAGGGGGTGGAAGGTAGGTGAGAGGTGGGTAGCATTGTAGTAGGTAGGGTGGGAGGGTTGGGAAGAGGACATTTGTCTCCCTCCAACACATTTTGATGGGACATAGTCGAAGGCAAGAAGCGCCAAGCTACAGAAATGTTAATGTCCAACACATTGTGATGGGACAGAGTGGAAGGCAAGAAGCGCCAAGCTACGGAAATGTTAATTAATGTCCAAAGGGGCAAAATGGTGCACTATCGTGCCATCTGATAATTTACAATTAATCCGACCCTCTGATTTTTTCCCTGAAACCCCATGACACCTTCTCGCACCTCTATGTGTGTGTGTGCATGTGACTGCATGCGTGTGCGTACATACTTGGTGTTCTCAGTTTGGTGCTTGTATTAGTTCCAGCAACACCCCCAATCACAGATTTAATAAATGAACACCCAAATAACCCCCAACTCACCTGACACCATTCTTGATGCTCTCAAACATGAGAAGAGCGCGGTTGGGCCGCGGTTTCTTGGGAACCTTAGGCGACTTGCGCAGGGCGTGGAACCCTGAGCTGGAGCGCGAGCCCGTGGACCCGTGGTGGTGGTGGCGGGGCCCATGGGCCTGGGGTCGAGCCCCACGCTTCAAGGAATGACCCAGAACCTGGGAGGAGGAGGCAGGGGAGCCAGGGGAGGGTAAGGAACCGCCGGACATCCCGCCGAAGGATTGGCTCCGCAGGACAGGCTGGGTGGCCAGGTTGGGCGACGAAGCGCGACCATTCGGTTCCTTCAGGGACATCTCCGATGCGTAGTAGTGGTGGTGGTGGTGGGGGCCGGCCGGGTGGTCATGGTCGGGCGGGCGCGGGGCTTTCGGGGTGAACAGGCGTGTCATGGAGCTGGAGGGTTCTGTAAATGGAAGAAGAAAAGGTTTGTGTGTTATTGCACATCTCTGTAAAAATGTGATTGTCTGGCGTTCATCTCTGTGGCAACAGTAAAGCTGCCTTGAGAGACAGTTAATAAAAGATACAGTTTTATTTGATTTTCCAGGGTAATGGAGTATGAGCACATAAAAGTAGCATTGCCACATCGCCCAGCGTCAACTGAGGACACAGTGAAAAGGCACTTTTTTTTCCACTTTGAGTGAAAAATAATTGGCATAATTGATGTTTGTGAGTCACAAATTATGTATCAAATGAAAAAGGAATGAATAAAGAAATGATTCAAAAATAAAGTTTACTGTATGAAATTAATAAAAGATGTGTTTTGGAATATTTTGAGTGTGAAAGTGCGTGTTCGTCTTCACTGCCTCTCGCGGCCATTTTCGCGTCACTCTTTGCAGACGACCAGTTCATTTCAAACTGCTGGGAGTACCGTAATTTTCATTGGAGGGCTGTGATATTTTGCAACCAATCAGAGAAAGCTTTACATCTTTCCCATACAGAAAACCGCGACCCACCGGAAGCTACATCTCCGTCAGCATGACGGTGAATATTACTCGTGTGAGTTTCACTAACATTTGGTCTGAAAACTTCCATCGGCATGCACGGTTCAAATGCAGTTTATAAAACATTAACTTCTGTTTCATTTAAGCCAAAAATCAAAAGAATCGAGCGAGAAATGACTTATTCCCAACGATTATGCTGCGCAAAACTGGACCCGAAAAATGCGAAACTCGGCCGATCAAAAGCCTGAAGAGGTTGCGATCTCGGCTCGCTCAAAGCAAAGTGATTTCGAACTAAAATGTTCATATCTCGCGAACTACTGCACCGATTTAAATAAAACAAATTGCTATGTGCTCAGAATTTTTATCTCTTTAAAATGGTGTGTTTCTTGTCATTCAACCATTAATTTCAAAATTCCATGTTATTGCCACAGCTATCAGTCTATGTCCCATGTATTTAGCTACTAGCTTTGTCCTCAAATGACGCCCAACATTTCTCAACTAAAATGACCATATCTCGAAAACTACTGCACCGATTTAAATAAAACAAATTGCTATGTGCTCAGAATTTTGATCTCTTTAAAATGGTGTGTTTCTTGTCATTCAACCATTAATATCAAAATTTCATGTGTCATAGCTAATAAAAGTGCTTTTTGTACACAAAGAGAGAGAGAACGAATAAACGAATGAATGAACGAATGAACAAACGAACGAACACACTTTATTTTACAAGGATGAAGATTTAACTTTAAGGCACATTGCCTTGTCTAACAACCTGTCATTACATTTACAAATACTAAACATATAAGAGAGAGAGAGAGAGAGAGAGAGAGAGAGAGAGAGAGAGAGAGAGAGAGAGAGAGAGAGAGAGAGAGAGAGAGAGAGAGAGAGAGAGAGAAAGCCCAGAGCGAGAGAGGAGAGCTCAGGAGCGAGAGAGAGAGAGAGAGAGAGAGAGAGAGACAGAGAGAGAGAGAGATGAGAGAGACAGAGAGAGAGAGAGAGAGAGAGAGAGAGAGAGAGAGAGGACATATTACGGAGAGTAAAGAACTTATTGAAGTGTCAACACACAAAAATACATCACATGTGTATGCCTCCTCTCTCAACCACTAACGCATATGTATCAACTTTTGCAAAAGACTTTCTTTGGTTTGCCAAAAAGTCTTTACACACAAAATCAACAGACAGAAACACACACACACACACACACACGGACTCTCTCTCTCTCTCTCTCTCTCTCTCTCTCTCTCTCTCTCTCTCTCTCTCTCTCTCTCTCTCTCTCAAATACACACACAAGCGCACACACACCATCCACAGAGGGGAAAAAACAACTCAGCAGCATCTCCACAGAAACAGGTACATGTAAAAAGAATCATACCAACAATGAACTTCATCACCGCAACTGTACGATCAAAGCCGGAACTTGGACACAATCAACCCAGCACACTGACCAAACACTAACATCACTTTCACTACCACCACAGGTGCTGGTCAGCAGAGAAAGAAGGGTCCGTTTAGAAAACCACGCACGATTTTTCTGATGGTTCGCCGAGATTACATAGATCTACTGACCCCTTTCGCTCAACGCAGTCGCCGGATCAACTTGTCAGCCTTGCGCAAGTTTCAGTCACACACCCTCCCGGCCAGCGCAAGGCCCCGTTACGGTGGTAATACTCAAAGTGTGGGGCTTCAAACTGCGCCCTTGACTGGGGTGAAGTGTGGATAACGGGGCCTTGTTGCTGTGTCTCACACCTGTTGTGTGTCACACGCGTGCGGAACAAATTACGGGACGTTATGGAACCTGTGGGAACCCCCAGGGGTGACTGCCTGCACAATTAGTTCCGTGTTTGTTGGAAAAGGAAGCGAGAGAGGGCGAGAGGGCGAGAGGGAGGGTGTGTTAAGTGTATGTGTGTGTGTGTGTGTGTGTGTGTGAGAGAGAGAGAGAGAGAGAGAGAGAGAGAGAGAGAGAGAGAGAGAGAGAGAGAGAGAACGATAACGTCTCATAACACAGACCCCTGTCTTACTCCCCCCCCCAAAAAAAAATCAGGCATCACTCCCTCCTCCTCTCCTTTACTTCTCAACGAGAGGGCCATCAGACCACAAAACCCCCGTTAGAACCAAAACGCTACCTACAGTAATTTGTCTAATGCAGTGTAATGTAAGTGTGGGACAAACTTGCCACCCAGAAGCAAGCTTGTGTACAAGTTGACACCGTCAAATGTCACGCGTTTCTCGCCTCACGCTTTTAGCAGTTTGAGCTTGTAACGATCGCTTGGCTGCAAATGTCAACGGCATCTACGAGGAAGAAAAGGTCTTAGAAAATGTTAAGCACGAGCACGACCACTAAAAAGTGGAAAAAACTGATGACACGAGGCAAGCTTTTCTGCTGCTTGATACTATTATTGTTTCAAGTCCAAGCCAAAAATAGCCAGGCAAGGGTTTTTTCTTCTTACAGTTTTGACACTATTTATTCCAAGAACAAGCTAAAAGTGAGAATGCGTTCTTGCGAGAGAATTTTTCCCACAACTTGATGCAACTATTCCAAGAAAAAGGCCAGACTGTGTGCATATTCTGATGTCTAAGGAGAGTTTATTTACAGAAAACATTCTTTTACCTGTGGGAAATGTGATAAAATCGGATTCACAATGATCTAGATTCTTTCTTTATTTGGTGTTTAACGTCGTTTTCAACCGTTCAAGGTTATATCGCGACGAAATGATCTAGATACTCAATATGATATCCCAGATGTATTTATAATCATCCTTATAATAAGGAAGTTTTAGGTTCATAAGCAGTATTGCATAAAGTTTGTTGGTACGTGAACATGGTTCTTTCTGAATATGTGTGGGGTTAGTGTTACTACGCATCAAAACGGAAGATGATTCTTCGTAGTCGACTGAAGCTTCGTTGTGAGAAGTCAGTTTGTCTCAACGGCGAATTAATTGAGATGCTTGTATCCCCCGTAAAAAGCATAGACAAAACCCGCATCTTTCTTTAGTTACCTTTTTTTTGTACAATTCAAGCACCAGGCAAAATATCTGTAACAAGTACATCTAACCAATCTGGTACACTAACAAAAACAAGCGACTAGCCATGTGAGCCAGTGGAGATTAAATGCAGGTTTACGACTTAGTTTTGCGTTGGCAAAGGAATGCTCCACTTTAGTAATCGATGTAGACCTTGTCGACACTGAGACAACAAGGAGCACGTGCAGTCAATCCTAGCGGGTGTGTGTGTGTCACTGTGTGTGTGTTTGTGTGTGTGTGTGTGTGTGTGTGTGTGTGTGTGTGTGTGACTGAAAGAGAGAGAGAGAAAGAGAGCGAGAGAGAGCGAGAGAGAGAGAGAGAGAGAGAGAGAGGAGAGAGAGAGAGAGAGAGAGAGAGAGAGAACACCTGCTAACTAGTACAAATCTCTCTCTCTCTCTCTCTCTCTCTCTCTCTCTCTCTCTCTCTCTCTCTCTCTCTCTCTCTCTCTCTCTCTCTCTCTCTCTCTCTCTCTCCCCTTGTTATTAACACGAGTCAACCATATCAACTACAAAACACACAAACACACACTAAGACCAAAAAAAAAACCCCACACAGCAAACCTGGAAGACATGAAATGGAAACCGACAGGCAGCTAGAAACCCGACAACAAAGTGTCTTCATTGGCCGTGTTCTGGGGACAAGGAACCACTTCGATCACACGTTCACTTCAACATTATCATAACATCCTCTCTCCGACACAACGGTTAGCTGGTGAATTACCCAAACTTGCGCCGCATTCCAGAACCTGCCTCCGCACTCGCAAAACAAAACTCTCCACTTTTCGATCGAAATGCATTAGCAGGTTAACGAGAACACAACGTCGGAAGCCGAACGTCGCATCAATCGAGAAGAAATAATGGAGTTGTCAAATACATCAAAGCTTTATTTTCAGTCCCTTACTTCCCTGAGTCAGGATTCCGTTCAGGAAGTCTGAGTAATTAAAGGGACTGTCTCATTCCTGGCTAATTTAAGTTTAACGTCCTCACAGGAACAAGAGCCTATTAGGGACATGAGGTGTTTATATGCTAAAGACTGTGTCATGTCTACAGCACCAAACACACTACAGACACTGACCATGCGGAAAACACGCGGCCAATACAGCGCTGTGCGATGCGGATTTGAAACAGCCAGCCACTCATAACTTCTACCGGATCGCAAGAACAATTCCGACTGAAAACGACCTACCTTTCAACGACTCAAAACGGAAGATGATTCTTCGTAGTCGACTGAAGTTTCGTTGTGAGAAGTCAGTATGTCTCAACGGGTGGTTTTAATCCAACGTTTGAAAAGTGTTTTATCTATTGAAACCACAGCACATACAAACACCAAACACAATCTGGTCAATCCCCGGTTTGAAGTAGCAGACGACACACACGCATGACGCATGCGCCTGGCAAGCCCTGCTCGCGAGGGTCGATTTCAACATCCAGAGTGAAAACACTTCGCATGCCGGTGTATTTTTACGCTCTCATTCATTTATAAATAAATCGTGTCGATGAAATATCGTTTAGGAATGTTTACGCTGCTAAACGGATTGTGACGTAATACACGAACTGATGGTCGCCTCGTGTGTAAGCTTACTGAAACGCTTTGTAACAAACCGGACGATGGGTGCATAATCAACCTTGAGATAAACCCAAAACTCTGTTCTGGTGGGGCGCAACACACAGACAAAAAAACAACATGTAAATTCATCTATGACGCTATTAAAACACTTTTGTTGAGTGTTGCACATAACACGTTAATTTTGGAGGGATACATGGAAAGACAAATCGACGAGAGAGAGAGACAATGACAATGACAAATTCTTTATTTACGAGGGTAGTGGCATAAGCAAACAGGTGCTTTTTTACATCCAGCCCTCGCCCATGGGAGGGTTTAATCTAATGATAATACGTTTTAAAAATGTTGGAATATCAAGTTAAAGAAGTAATAAAAACAAACGATGAACAAGCAAACGTAACGATTAACAGACTAAAAAAACAAACAAAAATATACATACAAGCGAACATGACATATTATTGTCAAAGGCATAATGAAAACTGTATCAATCAAGCAAAAACGTGTGCAACTTCGAGGGAAGAAAAATTCCGTGAACTGAGGAATCAATGGAACAACTACGTTGCAAATAATAACAACGTAGCATCGTTACATAAGTCATGTTATGAAATTAATTAGGTACATGTATCTACTGAAACGTGTAAAAGGTAAAAATAAGGCATCAATAATATAAACATGTTGAGAGAGAGAGAGAGAGAGAGAGAGAGAGAGAGAGAGAGAGAGAGAGAGAGAGAGAGAGAGAGAGAGAGAGAGAGAGAGAGAGAGAGAGAGAGAGAGAGAGAGAGAGAGAGAGAGAGAGAGAGAGAGAGAGAGAGAGAGAGAGAACACTGCCAATTGTCACTAAATAACAGATGGATAAAGATCCGGCCCAACAAAATTCTTTTACCGTATATTTGAAAGCGATTGTACAGATCAAACACCAAAGAGCATCAGTCTAAACTCTATTCCACCTGTGAATATAAAGCTCGCTGCCAAAGCACACACACACGCACAAACACACGCGCGCACGCACAAACACACACACAAACACACACACGCACACACACCCACACCCCCCCCACACACACACACAAGGTTCAACAATGAAGAAATATGCGACCACGCAACAGGTTGCACGCAGAGCAAGATCAAAATAACAACAGCAGCCCTGGCGCACTGCATGATCGTCTGAATAACCAATCGATAACATGGAACAAACGCCAGTTATTTCCTGTAATGAATAGGATTACATCGATTTAGATCACCATGAAGGAAATTTAAAAGAAAATGGAGAGGGAATTGGAGGGTGAGGGGGGGGGGGGGGGAGCTTTCCCTTCCATCTCTCTCACTCATTCTCTCTCTTGTGGGTGGGGGGAGGAGGAAATCAGTTCGACTCTGGTGCGTCTCCTTCACACCTCTACAACCAATTTATCCACGACAGAACAAAGACACTGGACGAAGACCAGAGGAGCCAACGAATCATGCCTGGAATAATCAGCCATCCCTGCCCGACACTGTCAAACACAATCCGCTGTCTTTTTCATTTGATTCTCTTGATCTTTTTACTCTCTCTCTCTCACACAGAGAGAGAGAGAGAGAGAGAGAGAGAGAGAGAGAGAGAGAGAGAGAGTTTGTTTGTTTGTTTGTTTGTTGCTTAACGTCCAGCCGACTACGCAGAGCCATATCAGGACGAGGAAGGGGGGGATGAAGGGGGCCACTTGTCAAGCGATTCCTGTTTACAAATGCACTAACCCATTACTTGTGTCCCAGCAGGCTTTAGTAAAACTAAATTAATACCTACTGGAAGATTACCAGTTTCCAGTATGTTAAAATAGGCTTAACCTATCTACTGCTGGACTTACATCAGAACACTAACAGAATCGCGAGACAAGCGGCAAGAGAAGAGATTTTTGGAAAAAATACAGGTGAATGAGCAAGAAGGCAGAAAAAAGAAAAGAATTCATGAAGAAAAAGAGAGCATGACAGGAAAGAGGAACCAAAAATCTACCTAACAGCAAACTAGAAAGCTCCTGCGGTTCCAAAAACAGGAGGGGCTTTTAATTTCATAACCGCAGTGCCCCACTGCGGGAAGAGAGAGAGAGAGAGACAGACAGACAGAGAGAGAGAGAAAGAGAGACAGAGAGAGAGAGAGAGAGAGAGAGAGAGAGAGAGAGAGAGATATGCCACGCCCACGATATCAGGTGTGCGTGTGTGAATGGAATTAAACGGGCCCTCTTAGACAATAACACTAGTCACTAATCAACCGTCAAGGATAAACTTGACAATCTGACATGCAAATGCCACGCCAAAACAGTGACGGCATTGCTAAAGAACGCACCACAACAACCCAATTATCACTTCCTCGTTCCACGCGACACTTTCTATCACTGGACAGTGTTCAGCAACGACAAGCGCGTTACTCTGTCTGTGTGGCTAATGCACATTGTTCTTTCGTTCTTTATTTGGTGTTTAACGTCGTTTTCAACCACGAAGGTTATATCGCGACGGGGAATGGGGGGAGATGGGATAGAGCCACTTGTCAATTGTTTCTTGTTCACAAAAGCACTAATAAAAAATTTACCTTACTGGGAGAATGCAAGTTTCCAGTACAAAGGACTTAACATTTCTTACATACTGCTTGACTCAAATCTTTACAAAAATTGACTATATTCTATACAAGAAACACTTAACAAGGGTAAAAGGAGAAACAGAATCCGTTAGTCGCCTCTTACGACATGCTGGGGAGCATCGGGTAAATTCTTCCCCCTAACCCGCGGGGGGTGTGCACATTGTTAGTTTCTTAACTGAATATCAAGGCTGTTAGTATCTTATACTTATACCACTTGGGAAACGAAAGAAGGAATGGGGGTGGGGGAGGAGGAGGAAAGAACGTAGAACAGAAGAAGAAAGAAAATACTAAAAGAAGAAGAACGAAGAACGAAAGAAAGAATGAATTAAGAAGGGGAAAAACGAAAGAAAGAACAGGAGAAAAAAAGAACGATAATATATATCGTTACACTGCTGCGACCGGCAATCAGAAATCGGCAATACCAACACATCCCCTTCAAATTTTCCTAACAAAACACACATGTCGAGTTTCTTTTCACTTCAAGTATTTGAACGAACTGCACATCACGCGATTGAGACAGGACTTGGACACCACACTTACCATGCGCCGATAGCTTCGCTTTCTCCCCGCGTCTCTTCTTGCAAAGTGCTCGAATTCTGACCAGTTTCATGGCCGAATATCAAAAATCACTTGTCACACGCACAGTATATATTTGATTAGCCACACAGAAGTTTTATCTCCTTCGTAAAGCTTGTTTCATCTCAATGGCGTGCACATTCGATATAATCTTCATTCCACGTACAAAAGCGAAATCTCAATCCACAAAAACACAGTCACTTATCGCGAGTTCACTGTCACGTACACGGAACACGGACAGAAATTGAGTACTCTGACACTGCACTGCTTGCACTTGATAGCAAGGTGCAGTCAGTTTACTCCAAGAATTTCCCAAGTACAGTGGAACCCTCCACTTAAGACCCCCATTTTAAAACTCCCCCCTTCCCCTCGCCCCTCCGCTTTAAGACTATTTTGGTGGAAAGTTTGCCTCAGTAAAAACAAGAGCAATCACTCTAGTCTCTTTCACAACCCACACTAGATAGACTTATTTACAAACTAGATAGACTTATTTACATACTAGATAGACTTATTTACATACTAGATAGACTTATTTACAAACTAGATAGACTTATTTACATACTAGATAGACTTATTTACAAACTAGATAGACTTATTTACATACTAGATACTTATTTACAAACTAGAAAGACTTATTTACATACTAGATAGACTTATTTACAAACTAGATATACTTATTTACATACTAGATAGACTTATTTACAAACTAGATAGACTTATTTCCCGGGTTCGTCTATTTACCTCTATTGTGAGACTTCCTTGTTTATCGGACCTGATTTTCTCAGATATCGGGATGTTTTAACAAAACCTAACAAAAGCCTCTTCAATCAGTGTAAAGGCAAAGACCAATTGGCAAGATACGGAGAGAACCTTGAAGTAAGGGGCCAGTGAGTGACTCACTATCACGCTCACTAAACAAGCCTTCGCCAGTCATTATAAATTGAAGACACACATGCAATAAAACCATTGTCTGTCTGATCACGACCTTACCCTGTCAGTACTTTATGTCCACCCAGCTTTGAGAGTTTATACCCGTACATTATTTCCCTGTAATGTATCGCCGGGTCCCCTTAATGGATTTTTTTTTCGGTGAAAAAGTCGCACCTGCTGTTAATTCGGTGAACCATTAATTCAACGGCTCAAACATTAACAACATTGCGGGGAAACAGTGACAGAGTTAGCCATTTCATTTTGTAGACCAGCACATCTGAACAAGTGCGAAACCTAGCTTGCGCAGAAACCGGTAAATTTGTCACCAAATCAAAGCGCACAGTCATCATGCCAAATGATCAGAAAAGAGGATCTCGATTCGAAAATGTCGTCAATTGTCTTTCCGGTATTTTCAGATTGTAACCAGTATGGTACTGGAAATCACCGGTTAACACAAACCCTGACTTATTGATATTCAACGTGTGTGTGTGTGTACGTGTGTGTGTGTGTGTGTGTGTGTGTGTGTGTGTGTGTGTGTGTGTGTGTGTGTGTGTGTGTGTGTTTCATCAAAAGGATGCCGGAAATGACGAATGCCTCCACAAAACACAACAAGTGCGTTCCAATTCCCCTCCCCGCTCCCATTCGAACAAACAAAGTAAGCGATCAAGCGATCAAGCAAACGCCTTTAGTGTCGTATGTACAAACTGTTGTAGCGAAACTTGTATATATTACAAGCAGTCCGCGTCATGGGATGCGCAAGAAATGCGTAAACAAGGAAATGTCGACTGACGGCTCTGAGGCAAACAAATTAAATAATTCCGTATGCTAAAAACAATTAAACATTCCTTTCTTCACATTTACCCCCATTACGTCAATTTCGCCCTACGATGTAGACAAACGCAATTCATCTTGCATCAAACTGACTCAGAACCGACAGTCAAAACAGACCTCTCATTCATCGAAGTATAGGTACAGGTATTAATGCACCGCCACCGGTATTTTCCGGTCGAAGTCGGTCGGAGGGTGCAGACCATTAACGGAGACAATTTACCTTCAGCTTGAGAAAGGAGGGAAGTTAAAGTGCCCATTACACCTAACTTATGGCGTCATGCACTGAAGCTGTGTGACCCTGTGACCCACATATCTTGCTTCTATATATATATACGACTAGTGTCTGTCTGTGTGTCTGTCTGTCTGTGCGCGATGCGCGGCCAAGGTTCTCGATGGATCTGTTTCAAATTTGGTGATCATATTCAGGTACACCCTGGACACAACCTGGTCGATGAGATATTTCAACACGTGCTCTCAGCGCGCAGCGCGGAACCGATTTTGGTTCCACCTCAGCTATTTTGGTTCCACCTCAGCTTACCCGGGCCCCCATACCGACACACCATAGCCGCTACACCACATCACAACGCCAAAGTTCTCGGTGGTTCTTTTTCAAATTTGGACACCGTATTCAGCTACACCCCGGACACAATATCATCGATGAGATATTTCAACACGTGCTCTCAGCGCGCAGCGCTAAACTCATGTTCGTTTTTGTGTTCATTTCACCATTATAAGTAACTCTTCCTTATCTTCTCCAGTGTTTGGCGTTTATCTCCCTTCCTTCGTGTGGCTTTCCCGTTCAGTTGTAAGTTACTATTTATTTTTAGAATGTCACTGCGCTGTCCAGAACGCTTCCCTTGCACCCGTAAGTTGTTCTTACTGTCAAAGTGAAAAGCTCGAATCAATTTATAGCCACGCGAAAAATACACTCTCACCTATCTCTATATATTTATAGATACAGATATGCATATATATATACGGCTTCTCTGTGTGTGTGTGTGTTTGTGTGTGTGTGTAGGCAAAAACCTATGTATTATAGAGTTCTGTTTGTGATGGGGTCTAGCGGCTTTTGTCTGTCTGTATGTTCTGGCATGTGAGAAGCCACAGCAGATAATATAGGGCTAAGAAATAAGCTCTAAAATTCTCAATCCCGTTTGACAGGACTTCGCCTTTCAAAGGTGATTGTGGTGAACCGCCACGCTGTCTGTCTCTGTCGCGCCGTTCACCCCAAATTCCCGTTTCTGAGAGTGACTATTTTTAGAATGTCACTGCGCTGTCCAGAACGCTTCCCTTGCACCCGTAAGTTGTTCTTACTGTCAAAGTGAAAAGGTCGAATCAATTTATAGCCACGCGAAAAATACACTCTCACCTATCTCTATATATTTATAGATACAGATATGCATATATATATACGGCTTCTCTGTGTGTGTGTGTGTTTGTGTGTGTGTGTAGGCAAAAACCTATGTATTATAGAGTTCTGTTTGTGATGGGGTCTAGCGGCTTTTGTCTGTCTGTATGTTCTGGCATGTGAGAAGCCACAGCAGATAATATAGGGCTAAGAAATAAGCTCTAAAATTCTCAATCCCGTTTGACAGGACTTCGCCTGCAGAGGTGATTGTGATGAACCGCCACGCTGTCTGTCTCTGTCTCGCGATTCACCCCGGCGAAGCCGGGTATTCCTCTAGTTACTGATAAAAGCAAACATCGGTTTTCCCAAACAGGACAGCGGACAGTGACAATTCTGGTTCGACGGCTGCCAATAAGACGTCATACGACAGTTACACATTTCTGTCTCACATCCTTATTGGATACATTACATATAACAAACAAACAAACAAACAAACACACATAGAAATGTAGTCAAGTGGCGTATCCAGTCTTTTTGTGTAATTATCTCCTGCCCGACTCAGTTGCCTCCCCTGTCTATTACCTTCCCCTGACCCAAGTTGTGTCTCCCGCTAGGATTATTGTGTGTTTACTATCGTAGGGTAGACTCTTGACCGGATTCCTTTCTAATCTCTTATCTCAGATACCTTAATCAGAGAGCGTTAACTTACAACCATCTCCAGAGCAAATCTTTTTCCTCTTGCTTTCCTTCAAATGATGGGTTCAAAGATCTTTACAAGTGAACTGTGAGGAAAAATCTCTATCCCACAAGTTGTTTCAATAACGAACCAAATCTTTACACCTAAAGCCACAGTGAAATCAAGTCTTTTCAAAATACTCGACTTTATAATACAACAATCCTTTTCATTCACCGTCCCATCTCCATCTAGTGAACGACGAAGAAGAAGAAGAATTCACCGTCCGCCTCACTG
Source organism: Littorina saxatilis (assembly GCF_037325665.1). Taxonomy (NCBI): domain Eukaryota; kingdom Metazoa; phylum Mollusca; class Gastropoda; order Littorinimorpha; family Littorinidae; genus Littorina; species Littorina saxatilis. The sequence continues at coordinate 54,117,128 of NC_090251.1, forward strand.
ATTGAACAAAAGAGTTGAATACAGTCCGCAATAACCCCAAAGACGATCCCACGCAAACCAAAATGTACGGGTTTCTAGTAACAACAAACAACACAGTCACCCGATTACATGGCGGGGAAGAGTCTATTCGCTGTTGCTTCATCAACCTAATCATATTTTCGGCAAGCAGTTGGGGGGGTAGGGGAAGATACAACAATGTCACTGAGTACATTACGGCAAAGAAAAGCGAAAAACAGATCGATATCTGACCCGATTGATATGATTCACCGCATGACTCACAAGTATCCCCCCACACCTCTATGTTGATCTGTTCGGGTAACCCCGTAACTATAAATACGCCGTCTTAAAATAGAACAATATAAGCACCGCTCTGACCAAGGATTGTGCATTGTGGCTTTGGCTCTGATATGAGACACAGTCTAACAGTAACAGCGACTTTTTCGTGCTCAGCGGTTTGCGCCAACGAGAGTAAGTTTCCCGAGTGGGGTTTATAGGCTGAATAGCTAACTTCAATCAGTAATAGTAACTGTTCCAACTTCAGCTCTAGAGAAAGGGGGAATGTACGTTCTGGCTCACCGATTCCGACAGACCCTAAATATTAACGCAAAATAGGCTTCTGGACTAAACTTTTACTAAAATGAAACATGCGACAAAATCAGAAAAATACTGCATAAATCCATACAAAAAAAATACAGTAAAGTAAGGTTGTTTTGAACCAATGCCGGGTCTGTCGGAATCAGTAACCCAGAACGTACATTCCCCCTTTCTCTCTGTGCAACGCTAAATTTAGTTTCCATTGAAATATTAACTAGTTGCAGCCAGCGTGCGTATTGATCCAATCTGCCCGTCGGTCGGCTAGCCATAACTACCGTATTGATCTGGTAAAAACAAACAGCAAGCTTGTCTTCTATACTGATTCCTCCAATGGCAAGACAAGATTAAATCATGTGATAGCAACAGTTACGTCACGTCCGCCCACCACTTGGTATTGATTGTAACATAGCCTGGTGATTTTGCCATTTCATTCCGGACTCGCCTGCCGTGCGGTTGTGTTTTCTGTGAGAGTCAAGATAGCATTTCTGAAGAATTAGAGAGAGAACTTCTTCCTCAAGATATGGATCAACAAAGCAGATGGAGTGTAGAACAACTTGGCATCATTGAGGAGCATATATTTCATCATAATAATTATGTTGATGTATTGAATAGAATGAAAAGAGAAGGGCCATCAGAAAGTAGGAAACTACCTAGATTTCTCTCCCAACCAAAAAGAAAACTGACATCTCTGTATGGGGAGCAGGTAAAAAAACGAAAGGTTATGTCACCAGAAGAACTCCATCAATACTTGCAGTCAAAAGAGGTTGATGTGAGTAAGACAGTTAGGAAAGAAGTTTTCTTTTTTTCCTCAGAGAAAATAGGGTCATCAGATGCTGCTATTGAAAAGCTGAAGGAAGGATACAGGCAGATTCAAAGACAGGAGGCCACCAGTATGTGTTTTAACCTTCAGTATGGTTCTCTTCTGGATGCATCTTTCAAATTCTTTCAGGAAGAAAAGGAACGAGGAATTCACAAAAACAAGTGGGAAGAGTGGTTGCAGGCAAACATTGGCATCTCACCAGCTTATTCACGCAAACTGAGAGAGATTGCTCGTTTGCTGAAACCATACTTTAGCAGGTTTTCTACAGTTGGTCTGTCTTTCATTGAAATCTACTCTCTGAAAAAAGATTTGAAGACAATGTTTGAAAGTAATGAGGAGATTAGAAAATATTGGACTTCTCCCATGCAAGAACCACTACAACTCCAAACACGATCCTCTCAGGTAGAAAACACTCAGTTGTGAGAAGTCAGTCACGGTTGAGCAGAGCGCTCCAGGCTGGAGCGCCAGGTCTTTGTATTGCCTGCTATTGATGTTTCTTCCAACCCGTCACTACACTCAGTTGTGAGAAGTCAGTCACGGTTGAGCAGAGCGCTCCAGGCTGGAGCGCCAGGTCTTTGTATTGCCTGCTATTGATGTTTCTTCCAACCCGTCAAACAACTTCTAAAGGCTGCCTTTTCAGGCGGCCGCCGAGCGCACTTTATGCAAATGACTTGTTTATTGATTCAAGCTTTGACAAGTGTACTTGGTGGCTGCTTTGAAACTCAACAAAGCCTAGTACTCCCCTTTCACAAACACTTCCCAAACGCAAGCAACTTCCTTTTCCCCGCTGCAGTCAGAACAAAGCTGTCATAGCGGGTTTTCCCGATTGACAAAAATTCTTATTACACACTCATACTATTTGCGTTTATTCTCCAGTGGCCAATTGCATAAGAATATTCTGGTGATGAATAAACGCGCTTTGTGTCATTAGCATCTAAAGATTTCTTGTTTACAATAGTTGTGTTGATCTGATGAAGCGCGGAACTGATCTTAGGGTTGTCATGGTGAAACACTCGCTTCTGAAACAGTGCTTCCTTGTAGTTATCATGCGATATGCTCGACTTTACAACCTGTTTGCTTACACCCTTTGCTTTTTTAACCACCCCTTTCTCACTTGCAACACTGTACATCTTTGCACGCAATCCAACATACTCCTTAATTATCTTCCCATTCATTTCATCTTTCATCTTTCCAATAACCTTCTTGTTAACATTTGAGTGCAATGGTGATTCTTTAGGGTAGTCGCAAGTGTCATAAAAAGAATCTTTTCCTTTTACTGCAGGACTTTCAGCTTCTAGATCTTTGTAAATGTCATCCGCTGGAATGTCAAGTAAGAATGAATCTGTGTCTGTGTAAAGTACTCTCGATTTGGGATATCTTGGTTTCAAATAATCATACAAAAACTCAAGCATCAACAGTTTTGACAACTCTAGCACAGTAAAGCCTATGAATACTGGTTTGTCAAGCTTGACTTCAAGTTTTTTCATTAAGATACCATACAGCTGTTCATGAAAGTATTTAAAGTCTTGATACTGTGGTTTGGATGTCAGCTTGATGGCCTCATTTTCTCTTGTAACAAGTCTAACATCCTTTCTCTTGTGTGGGTTTTCCATTGTCTTACCAAAGCAACTGTTGTTCATCAGTTTAAAAAAGTCTTTCTCTGATGCATCAGCGGCTTTGGTTCTCAGTTCTGTGTTTTTCATGATGTAAGGTTTCATAAACTGTTCTTGATCAAATAAAATTATACGATGAACAGCCTTCAAAATTAATCCATGTCTAATGTAAAACTGTAACAGTCTGTAGTGACACACATACTTCTTTTTGTGAAACAGATTGGGCACCAGCTTTGGAGGTTCTCTTGGGTTTACTTTTAACCTCTCAGCCGCTAAAGGATAATCATTATGTAGATCATGAAGTGATAGTGGATAGTCTAAGTCAACTTCTAGTATCCATCCCTTTCGACTGTCTGGGCCTGCTTTTAATATTGTCAGCACAACACATTGTGAAAATGGTCCTGAATAGATCTTAAAGTTCCGAAGTGGAAGCGTCTGACACATTGCCCAACCATACAAATTGTTTGCATCTAGATACATGATGTAATTAGAAGGTTTCATAGGATCAAAGTCGTCCAAGTATTTGTTGTTGGCTTTGCAGTAATTGTGTGAAGCCATACTGATTCCTCCACGTAGTCCATTTTCAATCATCTGAAGTGTAGGTAGATCTGATAGCAAGTCAATCTTTACTCCCGTAAATCTAAGAAATGCATCCCAGCTCATGCCTGGTGCAGATATGTAATGTGAAGGATCTAGATTGTAGTGCTTCATACATGTTCTTCTGTAATTCTCAAATATATCTGCAAGTAAACAAACATCAGCCAACAAATATTGATCATGATAATCACCCATTGTATTACATCCTAATTTATTCCATGCAGTCTTAGCGTGTTCATAGTCTTCGTCACTTATACCTTTACCCTTCAGCCGTGAGAAGTAAGCATCCTTTGGTGGTAACTCATCTTCATCAAACCTCTCCCACGAATCCATGTATTCATATGGATAGACTCCCTTTCTAACTAAGTCACTGTCAAAGTACTTACATGTGATTGGGAAAGCAGTTAGTGATGAAGATAAAGACTCAAGTGTTCCCATCAGATGTTGAGCAGAATCGTAGAAGTATAAACTATTCAGAGTAAAGGCCATGTACTTTTCTGAAGACTGCGCAATGCATCTTGCTTTGTATTCATCAGTTACTGCCTGCATGATCAGATGTGAATCATAACCGCGCAAGTTATGGAAGAAGATTGGAAGCTTCCAAGTCTTAGGATCAAACTTTAATTGTAGATTACATTTGCTGTGTGCTGCTCCTCGGAACTGCCCACTTACATGATCATGATCTTACTA